>NC_085004.1:2741116-2843616 GCF_963854185.1 Sardina pilchardus
TGCAGGACATTGTCTTGTGAAAAAGCACCTTTGCCCCCGCGTTCTCTCCAGGGCCACAACACCCTCAGGGCACTGCGCTGCCCATGGATGTCTAGCCGGATCATGGTGTCAGATGGCTTCGAGCCTTTTTAAAATGTATTTTTCAAAAGGGGAAAAATCAATAGGATGAACCAGTGAACACACGGCTGTGAAACGTGAGCCTCTAATATTTACTCACCCTTAATCTCCTCCGGTACTGAAAAAGTGCTTGATTGGCAAGAAAATTGCATTATTTTGTAGAGCATCTTTTTTTCTGGGGTTAGATAAGGTGTCAATTATGTGTCTTATACTGTATATGAATCAGAAGACCTATTTTCATTGGACATTATTTGGACTGTTTCCCTGAGTGGGGCAGTAGTTTGAACCACTGTTGTGGGATTTCTACATCTTGACAAAATTAAATCTATTGCGAGTACTGTATGTAAACCCTTGTATACCCTGCAAAAACTTACAAAGACAAAAAAAAAAACCCCAAAAAAAACCCAAAGCATTTTTTAGCTTACACAGTAGCACATCGTGTGATGGTGATATTGTGTTGACCCTTTACACTGTGGGGTCTTGGTGGAGAATTATAGTGTTTGGCTGTCAAGCTGCAGCGCACATTTGTGCCCCTGAGGAGCGGCAAATTCACATCTCTCCCAAATACGTTGCCAGGGGATTTGCTCAGTGTGGTTATGGGCTTGTCATAGCCCTTAAGGCACAAGAGGAGCGAAATTACAAGCAACATCAGAGCTTAGCTACTGAACAAGAGTGGCAGACATTGATGATCAGCCAGGCCTTTGGCTACTGCCCCTCTGATGGCGACACACACACACGCGGCGAGAACCCAGCCGCCGCTGAGTGCGGAGCTGACATAGTTGGCCCTCTGAGGAGGGTCCGGAGTGAGCAATGTGGAAACCACAGCAGGCGAGAGAACATCTACATGGCAGCTGTACGCCGCATTCCAGTGACTCTCCTGGTCATAATTATCATCCCTGCCAGTGGATGGCATTTACGAGCCAACCACAGAGTCACAACATGGAACTTTTCCCTCCATGAGGGCGGTTGGTGGGGTTTTTTGGGTGACACAACCACAGAGTTCACCATGCGTCCTGTTTTTTTTCAAACCTTGAGTTATGGGTGATTGACTCCTAAGCTTTATCTTCATTGTAAAGCTTGAAGTGGGATGGATACACACCCCTCCCCTTTCTTGTCCACACAGAATCCTGCTTGAGGAGAACCTGTTTAGTATCTGGGTCTCCCTATCTGTAGTCCGATCACACACTGACACCACATAACTTCAAAGGCCGTCCTTTTGATGCTAGCCATCAATATGCATTTCGTCCAGCACTACTAGGTTTTAAACATTCCTCTCTCCCATTTTTTTCCATCAGAGTAATTGCCTTCAAAGTCAATTAGTGCAAGTTATTTGCGACTATTCTGGTAGCAGAGGACTAAATGCTTACAACTGAGGTGTGAGTCCAAGCCAGTGCTAATTTACTACTGCGATAAATTGATTTTTTCCCCCTGCTAGTCTTTCATGAGTTCATTTACAAATGGTACACTAATTTAAGAAATGTTTTGAAGATCGTTTGGGCATGCTTTTTCTTATATGTGGCAGATTGGTGTGTATGTTTACTTAATTTGTCCAGTTTTCTGCGGCAGGTTTATGGGGGCTGCTTAATCTGCTGTTTGCCTAATGCTGCCAGGGTCATTCCTCCGTGCAGCTTGATACACCCCTTGGAAAATACATTTTTTACTCTTAGAGCCAGATCAAAGGCTAGGAGCTCAGATCAAAGACCAGTATCATGCAGCTTTGGTCACATCTGTGTTGTTTACATGAATGCTAAAGGCACTTATATCAAATATTTCCAACTTGAAATATATATGTTTTGTATCAAAGTATTTTGATGTCACTTTTGAAGTGCACCCGTGCATCAGGGAATCATTTTTTAAATTTCACATTAACAGCTTTTTTTAAGCTGTAACAAGATTGGAGGGGTAAGCTGGAGATGTGTTTGCATCTGTATCTGCCCTGTTTTCCCATTCCCAAGCCGCGGCTGGGCTGTCAACAGCCTGCATCCCTGTAGATATCCCAGGATCGGAATCCTTAAAGTCATGCCTGGGTATGGATCGCTTCCAGCTTCTGGATCAGAGTGTTTCCAGGGCTCCTTGGTGCTCTTGAGTCCAGCAGCGACCTAATCTGGACCGGTGTGGTAGCATTTGTTTGGGGTCGGTGTGTTGCTGGTGGGTGACCTCTGGTACTTCGAAAATATCGCCTGTCAGTAATCTACATGGACGGAGGGGGGGGTTCAGTGAACTGTGAACTTGCCTGCTGTTGAGCTCGGGGCCAGAATCGTAACGGGATTACAGACCCCTACGTCTCCTGTGCTCACTGGTGAATCTGTGCCATGGTGAGTCATTAAGGAATATTGTGGCTGTGCAGCTCATGACTAAAACAGCAGTGGCTCCCTTTGCAAGGGTCTCTGCTGCCCTCGCAGGCTGTGTGCCGGAGGTGGGTGGGTGGGTGGGGGTGGTTGAGGGGGACTCTTGGGCTCAAGGCTCTCTCCCACCCCGATGTTGACCCTTGACAGCCGAGCATTTGTGAAGATAAGTGTGGCGGGGGAATGTGCGGTTCAGCGGTTCGGGGCAATCAGGGCAGGCAGTGTGTGCGTGTGAGTGTGTGTGTGCATGTGTGTGTTGGGTTCATCTCACCACTGGGACACAGAGGACACAAGACCTAGGTCTGCCCTATTGCCATCCTCCTCCTCTCCTCCTCTCCTCCTCTCCTCCTCCTGGCAGATTCCAGGCCAGTGGATAAGAACAATAAACTGGCGGAAGAGTTCAGAAGCTCATTTCACTCTCATCTCAATGTGTATCAAAATGTGTGTCCATTCCAACCTGATACATAGTCATACATTCTTAGTTCAGACTTCTCTATACAGAGCACCTCTTAATTTTCTTTTAAGTATTGTTAATGCATTTTACATCTCTGAGATTACATGTTTCTGTACTAGAAGATTCAATTCACCACAAGGAATTCTGTACCACTCACCATGTCAATTAAAATGAAAAGCCAGTTCATAACACACTGCATTCCCCAGCAAATTTTATTTATATATTGCGAAAGAGCTTGGGTGTTCAGTTAATTGTAGCAGGCAGGTAAGTGCTTTAAGGTCCTCCACTTTGTTGATGGACAGTTTGCTCTCACAGGGCTCAG
The DNA here is from genome assembly GCF_963854185.1 of Sardina pilchardus. NCBI lineage: Eukaryota > Metazoa > Chordata > Actinopteri > Clupeiformes > Clupeidae > Sardina > Sardina pilchardus. The sequence goes on from NC_085004.1 coordinate 2,744,355, forward strand.
TGGCTGCAAAACATTTGAAGTGTAAACTGCTGAATATCTGGTTAGTTTCAGATGTCATGCTGGTGCTCCGTGGCTCGTTGCGATGGCAGATGCGCATTGACGCTCAGGGGCCTGCAGCAAGCACGCCCAAGCAAATGCCTGTTCAGAAAACCGGAAGAGGTGACACATCACATCAGGTGATTCTGCCTGGCCGGCCGCTTCTCGGGCCTTTTGTCACAGATGTATTATAGCGTTATGTCAAATGTTAACACTCATCGGGAGTGACAGGCACCTGAAAGTGCTTGTGGCATACGGTGAAAACATTTAGCACTGTAGTGGGGCCAGATATCTCTCACATTGTTGCTCTATCATTTTCTGAGTGCTGTTTTCCCCTTCCAAAATCGGCTGGCAGGTCAGAGATTAGTATGTGGCCAACCTTCAGTTACTACAGCCCCGAGATGTGAACAGGTCTTTGGTGACATTTTTCATAGTGCAATAAGGGAGGCAATCAAAATGATAATATTTCCAGACAAAATGGCACAGCATGCATTTTAAAGGCTCTTGATGAGGCTCTCTGGTGCTTTTTTATATGCAGGCTGATTTTGTTGTAAGTTTACGGTACACAAAGATTCTGACATTTTTTTTTTTTGATACGCAGGTGGTGCAAAACACTAGATGCACTCTACATGTTATCCACTTGCTTGTTTGTTATTTTAACACTCTGTGATGGACATGTGAACCCATAAAATATATACTAGGAGCCATACTGAGGAGCAGCTATTTAAAACTGCTGCTGATTGTCCTGCATTTCTCTGACTATATCAAAAGTTATTTCATCAACAGTTGGCATTCTTTTCCCTCATTTTTGAATAGGTCATTATATTCCATTGTACCCAAGTTTATCTGACAACCTGACTTTATCCAGGGACATTGGGGAGTCCTTATGGGCCTTGCTCTTGGTGACTTTGCGTTAAAATATTAAGCATTAATGTACATCTGTTTTTTCTTCTTTTTTGCATTAAACCATATTTTGTGTAGTGCTTAGGAATACTAAAGCATAATTTATATTTCAGGAGTTTGACACCTTGACATCTTTGGCACCTCTGTTTTGAATTTCAGCATGCGGTTTGACATGTTTATATTAATAACATTGTGATCTCTGAAGGCCATGGCCCCAGGCTACTTGAGCAAGACTACTAAAGAACAGGATTTCAAAAGGAATACAAGAGCAGCCTGGGGACTCGTCAAATCAGCCCTGATACTTTTGCCTGATAAAAATCCATTACACCCAAACGTATCAGTGTGGAGAGCGGAGCGGGAGGGGAGGCGGTGGTGGTTAGCACTGTTTGTATGTCTCCCGCACGTCTGATCTTTTTGGGGGTTGATCGCTGATTAAGTATGCAATCAGAGTTCCGTGTGATACTGACAGTAGGGGTCTGTTTCTACCCCGAGCGCACAGTGGCTCAGACGTGTCACCCGCGTTTATTCCAATGACAAATCACTGGGTGTTTTTGTACTCGGTCACTTGGGGAGGCGTCCGCCACGGTGTGGAGGGGGGGAGGGAGGGAAGGGTGGTGTGTGTGTGTGTGTGTGTGTGTGTGTGTGGGGGGGGGGGGGGGGTCTCATGAGGAGGTCAGCGGTCCATTCCCAGGCTGGAGTCGTCCTGGACTGGTGGTGTTGTTCTGTAAGGTTTCATCATTCCTCCTGAGTCAGGTCCCGTCTGGTGGCTATACTACACAACACAGAGCATCTGCTCTTTCACTTCCCTCCAACAGGCCTGACCACTCGCCCTCTCACCAAGACCGGGGGGTTCAGGGGGGACTGGAGAGGCACGGTTCAGTGACAAGATGGACCTCTCAGCCACCACATGGAAATGTGTTATGTCTCTGTGTGATACTTTATTGCTTTTAAATGGACACAGCTGCTTTTGATAACTTCACAAGAAACATAGGGGATAGGACTGGTCACCGTGTATAAGACACTGATTGAGATGTTTTATGTCAGATGCATACAGTATAATATCAAAACAAGTGGTATAACTGGCAATTAAAAATTGATAAATCCAATGAATATTGAGTTAGTGTCAGACATTCATAGACAGAGGAGAATCTGATTATCACTTTTAGGAAAGGGAACCTTGTAGTCATTGATTTTGTTTAATTATATAATGTCTTTGGGCATGATCAATCTAAGCTGTCAGCAAACAGAAGTTCTCAGCATCTCAAATTGCTCTGCGTGTTTTGTTCAAGTAAGTGCTAGCAGTGCCAGAAATGTCAAGTAAAGGTCCCTGGAAATCAATAAGACAGCTCATTGTTGGCGTGTCAACTTCATGCGCAATCACACTATCAGAGGTTATTTTGAGTATTTTTTTTTTGTCCAAATGATGGCAAATGGACCTGTGGTTGGTCAAAGTATCCATCCCTGAAGAATGAAATGGATGACTCTTTTTCCATCCTCTTAAGCCAAAGTGGCTTTCACTGACTTCGCTCCAGACTTTGTTCCAGAAAGCCGTTGTATTATTTACACTTTACGAAGAAACTGACTGCTCTACCATTCTTTTATATTTGATAGCATACTCACAAAGGTCCTTCTCTGTTTTTTTCCCTGTGGTTAAAAAGAATCACCTTGCCCTTTCGCTCTCCCTCAGCCAACTAGAACCAAACCAGTGATGGCTTTCAGAGGTGTATGTGACCATTCAGAGCAGACCCTGCTCTTACACACCTCCTCCTCAACCAACTGCACATTGTAACACAGCTCAACTCACATTCTCTCTGTGTGTATGTTTGTAGGCATGTGTCTAAATTGCTATGATACTGTATATACCATTTCAGTATATGATGAAACCCCTCTCTCTCTGATCATCTTCAATCCTGATATCTAGCCATTACTGATGTGCATTCACAATTTTTTTTTAAAAAAAGATTTTAATTTCTAGAGTACATTAAAGATTACAATAGTAATATCCTTCAACTTTTTCAGGACAACAAGTGAAATTGTTTCAAGTATCAATGTATGTTCTGCTATACATTTTCCAATGTGCAGAAATGCGTAGAATGCTGGCTTGACCTTGCAGGTGACTCTCATGGTCACACTTTATATTTTAAGAAAATAGATTGGTTTAATTGAATTTTCAGCATCCTCCGCTCGGAATCACCAGAGTATAGATAATTTCCTTATCCACATCAATTAAAGACCCTCTGCTGGGCTTACCGAAGGTCTGTGGCCCCGCTGGCGCTTGGCGGGATATGCCAGAGTCTATTACACAAGCTTTGTTAAATGGGCCCTTGCTTTCTTGCTGCCAGAACTTGGAACTATCTGAAGAAAAAAAAAAAAAAATACAAAGACTAGTCTTGTATTTTATTTGTATTATTTTTTTTTAACAAAAACAATTTGACACAACATATGGAATGTAAATGGATTTCCCTGTACAGAGAATGCACAAAACAACTGTTTTGTCTGCTTGAGTGCTACAGGGAAGGATTGTGTGATTAGGGGTATCTATATAATGCATGACTGCATTCCTACAGAGCGACCACAGAGCAGGACTAGCCGCTCAGCGGGGCATCTGCTTTCATCCTATGGCTCTGTCAGTGGCCAGGTCCACTCACGGGTCATCTTTATTGGCTCACTTATTTTTGTTTAAGGATAAAAATCAATGTCCATGTTCTGTTCATTTATTCATTTTCTTGTCTGACTGTGGTCTTGCTGTTTTACTCTGCATGGTACATGTTTTTACAATCCTTAAAAATCATCAACAGAGTTATCTTTATCTGTGATTTTTTAGTTTTCAACTGTCATTTGGTCTATTGGAAACATACATTCCTAACTATTCAGTTTGAAAAAAAAAATACTTGTCTTTATTCACTTAAACACTCTTTATATATTATTTAGTAGTTATTTAGAGAATTTGTATATTTTTTTCTTTTTGTGGGGAGAATGGGATCCGGAGACTGGGATTTGATGTCCAATCCATAAACTGTTAACTATCCATCTGAAAAGCTGCTTCTGACAATCTCATAAAAGCTGTCAACAGAGATGCAACTTCAAATCGATGTTGTCAAAATATAGATAGTAATGGATAATGATATTGTCACATTTGTTTTTTATCTGCAACATTACTGCCTTCAATGTTTACAGCTCTAGTTTTAGTAAAACAACTTCTATCTTTTCTCTGTGACAGATTTACTGACATCTATCGCCTCTACAGGGGCTGCACAGGCCGCTCAGGTTATTTTCTCTCTTTGTTGGTGCTTGTATTCATCCACATTTAAGTGCCTCAACGAAGGCCCCATTCATCTGTGTGTTCGACACTCTCCCATGGCCTCTCCCCATTTCAGCATCAGAGAAAAACATGTCACGGTCACCTTTGACCTCGGCTGGCTCACATCCACTCTCCACCAGGAAGCCGAACACATGCCTGAACAATTAGCTTTCCAGCACTGAGATCAATTTGGCTGAAAGGGAAGAAAAAGGCCAAGTCACCCAAGTTCATAAAAGAGAAAACAAGCTGAGAAGACCAGGAGAAAAACAGGCTTTTTGAGTGACTACTGTAATGTCACTGAAATGAGAGTCACTTGTGTGTGTGTAAAACACCTCGGGGTCTGCTCTTTTAGTTTTTTTCCCTAAAATGTAAACTTGTTAAACTTAAGTGCTGCTCGAATCTGACAAACTTCCACTACAGTCTCATAATTCTCCAGCCTGTTTATTGATTTGTGTCATGCATGTGTAAGTGGTCAGCATGACTCCACTGCTTGAGTGACTCTCTTTTTCTGTGTGGTTCGGCTGGCATGTCTGAAATCCCTGTGGAGACACAATTAGCCGGTTGGTGGACTGACACACTCCTTTTAGTCTGGCCTGAAAACACCTTGCCAATTTTCCTCCAAGTACCCCAAAGTACCTGGTATCAAACAACAGCTGTGCAGTCTGCAGTTTGTGAAATTGTTGGCATCTCATCTCAGAGAGTGTGTCCCCTTCCAGAGATATTGACCATTTAAAACTATTCTATTCCTCTATCCTCTGTATTCATAATCATGATGCATTTTCCTGTGTGAGGTACTGAGAAAGACATTAAAAGCTGAGTTTGGTATGACAATTCTACATAGTGTATAAATCACTCTCCCAGAGAACTGTGAGAGGGTGTGATTGTTTAATGTATTTCACATGGAAATGAACAACAATGTGAAGTGTTTTCATAAGCACATTGTGAAATTTATGCACCGTTTTTCTTCCCTGCTCTTGTGTAGGCACCTATGAGAGCTTAAAAAAGACAATAGTTTGGTACCTGTCAGCATGCAGGCTCGAGCAATGATCCACTCACACACAGCCGTCACATGGTGAGAGCTCCGTACACCATACACAGCAATTCCCTATGCCTCTGTTCTGCTCGCTGGCCGCTTTGATCTTAGGACAGTGGTAGCAAGTTCCCAAGGTCAGAGAGAGTGAGTCCACCAGAGGAAAAATCACTGGGGACACGTTTCCTGCCTCTTATCTCCCCACGTTTCAGCGAGCAGAGCCTGCCAATTAGTGCCAATCAGGAGAATGCTGCGATGAGTCGCTGCTGGCCAGGTGGAAGGGCCTGGGACCACCTGGACCCAGGCTACATCTGCCTACCTTCCCCCCCTCTCCTCTTTACATCTGTCAGGTTCCAGCCCCCGTTTGAGCGGGCCTGTGGATCCCGGTGGCGTGTGCGCTCCAGAGCTTCTCGGCGCTGATGGTTTATTCATGATGAGCGACGCGGGCGGGATCGTGCCTCGGCCTCGTGGCTCACTGCAGGGCTCGAGAGCGAGACTTGACCGCGAGCTCGAACGCTGGAAGATCCAAGATCTTTCACAGAAAATTGTGCCTGATCTGCACGTTTAATAATGCATCGGTGGTTTTTTTGTTATGTTAAAAAGTTGGCTTTTAGCTGTGGCAGTGGGACACTAATGCCACCTGACAGTCTCTCCCTGCAGTCTCTCGTGTGACTTCAAGACGAGCACAAGGTGCCAGTGATTGACAAGGACAAAAAGAGGTGTAATCCCATTCATGTTTTTGAATTGTCAACCAGAGCAATGGGATTTGAAAACTAAGGGTGAGACCATGACTTTGAATGCCAGAGGTAAGGACTAAAACATGACAAGTGCTATTAGAATATCCAGGAAAGTCACTTAAAGTGTCAAGGTAAGAGATGCGCTTAGTAAGTAAAACAGTAAATTATTTATTACTTTGGGGGCTTTGTCCTGTTTCAAGGCCACATGTACTGGTCTTGTGCTTGTTTTCACAGAAGTTACTTTGTCATAAAATGTTGGTAACCAGAAAAATAATGCCAAACCTAACTCCCAATCTTTGACACATTAATACACTCCACCAATACAACATAGAGGAAAAAATGCTTAAGGCCTAAAAAAAAAACCCTTCACGCCTCTGTTTTATTTACAATGGCACAGAGATGATAGTATTCAAATGTTTGAGGACTTCTGAAGCGGCGACCTGAAGAGGTATGGACATCTGATGGATAATAGATTATGAGGAATACCAAGTGGGATATGGCAGGTAGGCGAGTCACAGAGAGCGGGTAACTTCTGAAACAGAGCACCAGGTGCCTCAGCGGTATCGTAGCTATCGCTCTACTTATCCAAACACAAAGTCTGGTACTCTGATGGGATCTGTGGCTGTTACACCAAAAGCATGACTTCTGAAGTCAGATTATGTTATCTTAACATGAGCCAGCATCGAGGTCGCATAGATCTCCATGCACACAGGGGCGGCAGGGCTTCTAGAACCTTCTGCTTACATGAAGGCCTCCACTGCTCGAGCCCTTGGCAACTCCCCCACACCTCCAGATGGGACCAATTTGCAGAAGGCGAGGTTATACCAGAGGCTTGGACCAAGGCCTTGGGTGAAATTATTTAAGGCTCCCTTGAATGCAGCAGCAGTGGAAATGTCCGACATCAATTAACCGAGGGGTGTGCAGCATGGGAGCGTGGCACTGCCCTCACTCCCACAATTCTGTGCGGGTGGCAGGAGGTGCCCAGGTGCACAATCCCCCTGCTCAGTCTCAGTGGTTGCCACACTAAACAAAAACACATTTCTCTCTCACCTGACCTCCTGGGTTCGAGTAGCATTGGATTATTGATGTCTGAGCAAGCTGTGTATCTTTATCTGACTCTTTTGGCCTACTCTTTTACAGAGTATAAAAATGTTGCAGTAAAATGCTAAAGTAACTAGTACAACCCTTTTATGGGCTAGTATCTTTAATAAAAATGAATGCATGGCAAAGTTCAATGAATGTGGTAAGAGAATGGAATACACACAGTGTCTGTAATATCCTTGCAATCCATTCTTGTTTTTCCTGTTCATACAGGTATTTTAGTAATTAGCCTATCGTTATTGTAAAATGAGTGATTCTTATCCATGAACTCTTTATAATAATAATAATAATAATAATAATGATAATATTATTATTGTTATTAATAATAAAACATAAGTATTATTAATATTATTATCATCATCATTATTATTATTATTATTATTATTCATAATAATAATAATAGGCTAATAACAATAACAATAACCCAAGGTAGTCATCAACGTCCACAAAGGCATATCACTAACATAATCATGTACAGACGCTGCAGGGCACTCCATGGAGACCCATGGTATATGTCCACATTCCACTCACCCCCACCCTCTTCAAAAAAAGTGAACTAGTATAAGGAAATAAGCACCTGTCATGTGCCAAGTGAAGTGTTAAGTGCACAAATTGTGGAGGCGCGGGTGATGTTTCCGTAGGGGTGACAGCTCGGGGTCCGGGTGCCATGTCAAGCCCTGGCAGTTCGTGTGGAGCCGTCCCCCGGCCCTGCTTTGGCTGAGGGGCACAGTGGCAACAATTATTTACTGGCTGTCTGCCTCATTTCCCCCAATGCATCCTGGCTCTGCAACCATGGGCCACGGGGGTCGATTTCCCTCCGTGTCATCACCGAGGGGATACAGTGGCAAAACAATCTCTACGAAACATTTAGATCGTTTATTCAGTGTCATCCCTTGACAAAATTGCCCGTGTTTGGGCCAGTCCTAAGCGCGTCGCCTTAGGTTCGCTTATGGACACAGGCCATTGAAGGTACTGAGCTCGGGCGTCACAGAGCTTTTACGTGGTCTAACACTAACATCATTTGAGGGTAAAAGCCCTGTTGTGTGTGAAAGTGAAAATGAATCTCAAATTGACCAGACTGGAGGGTGAATGACTGGGAACCATTTTGTGCTAGTTCCAGGCTGCAGCAGTTTTGCATCATAGAATGTGACAGCGGGTCCAAGTCAGTAGCAGCAAGCACTGTGTTGAACGCAACGTGAAGAAGACTGTGCACAGAATATGAGAAAAGGTCAGAATTCATTAATAATAGTGGTAATTTGTCCAACAATGTCATAGTGTAACATTAAGCCACGCTAAATATATTGACAAATTGAAAAAATGTTAACTCATATATTCTCCCCAGAATAGGCCGTTTCAAATTTCATTCCAACTGAGGCTTGTTGGCTCGGTCAGAATTCGTCCACATATAACGTGTTAAATTGGCAGCCTGCACCACCTAGTGGAGATGCATATGCATGGCACACTGAGAACGAGTTGATATTCAGTTCTCTTCTGGATAAATTAACCAATCAAAAAACAGTTTTACAATATAGGCCTATGACTCAGTGTGAATATTACCAAACAGATTATGTAGGCCTATATCTAAAAAAAAAGCCTATGTCAGTTATGGGGAATATTGTTCAATTTAATGTTAATTATAGGCCTAATAGTTGTGTTTCTTAAGGGATGACATGATCACGTTGTCATATTGCAGTAGTCACGTCCATCATGTACTAGACAACATAAACAAATTAGCTGAATAGCACATATTATTAATCCATAGTTTTCTGCATGTTTAGAAACTGTCTATACAGAAAACTGAGGAGATATTCATTCATTCATGATGTGCATGGTCTCAAAACAATGATTGGACAACTTTATATCTGTTGTTTATTATATCTGTTATTGCAGTGTAACATGATGATGTGAAATGACAATTACCTACAAACTGTCAGATGTAGTGGCCATGACAAGATATTCTAACATCGATCTACCACATAGACCTACACATATCTAACAAGTGTGCCTATGGTTTATGCAAGAGAAATGAACAAACTCCTGTGCGATATCACTTAAATATGGGAGCAGCGGTAGTGAGCAAGCTTAACCCCAAGTTGCAGGACAGTGGCCCTTGTAATTGACATGTGTGTGTTGCTTTTGGATAAAGGTATACATTAATAAAGTCAGTTAATACACTTAGGTAATACTTAAAAACAAACAAAAAAAATCATCATGCTTGAATATTCCTTTTCAACCAAGCTGCTGGACACTAATGTTAGCCAGTAGTTTGGTATATCCAGGCATTCACAGTGAGCTCAAATGCATTTCCCTTCAACTATCGCACCCCCACGGCATGCTTCAACACTTGACACCATGAGCCAAACCAATCTTTCTTAGCCTCATCTGACCAGACAATGCTCCCAATATTCATCAGAATTGGGAAAAGTTCAACATTGCAGTTTTGCACTAGGAAGGAAGTTGTTTTCCCCTCATGAATTCTTTTTGCGGTCAAAATGATTGAGTTTCAAACTGACTTGTGTGAGGACTGAAGCACTTCTCGCTCTTTCAGATCTGTTCCAAAGTGGTCCAGCATCATCGAGGAGAGGAGAACATTCTGGCTCTGACTCATGGTACTGTGGCTTGTTTTAGACCACATTTTTTGTGTGAAGTATCCAACAGATTAAAAACAAACAAACAAAAAAAAAAAATAGAAATCTTTGGCTATTCTTCTTTACCATGTGGATTTCTGAAATTGAAATGTATTTTATTATTCTTTTTTTTTTATCCATCTATCTATCTATCTATCTATCTATCTATCAAATAATCTTTATTTTGAGGCCTGTAGCCTATTTTAAATGTAGTATAGTTTGTATAGTACGGTGCTGCTCATAAAATGAAATATTATATTGATTGATTGTGAAATATGCTGAAAAGGCATACAATATTTAATCATTTTTCATTTTAATGATATTGAGCTATAGGATCAACTTAAGATATTGCTCAACCAAATTGAGTGATTTTATCGCCATCTGCAGGCCCATTGGTCAACTGAACCCAGACTGGAAAAGGTTTAATTTAAAATTTCACACCCTGCTGCTTTCAGTTTAAAACAGTGAGTTCACAAATATACAGGTCCTGAATTAAATATAATGAAAGTTAACATAAATAATTTGGCAACAAAATGAACAGTGGAGCAGTAGGCCTACAATAAAAGAAACAAAGCACAACACACACAGCATCAGCACCACTGCACAATAGGATACAATAGCCAGATAGTAGTCCAGTAGTAATTGCTCTCAGTAAAATAATCTAGTTCAAATGTATAAGAGTTCAATTCAACCAGAGGTGTCATTGGATTTTCACTATTTCATTTGTGAGTGATGATGAATTGGGATTGAATCCAATTAGCCTACTTTTCTGGACTTCTTTCAGAGATATCAGCTTTAGAGAGACAATATCCAAAAACAAGTTGAGAGACAGACTTGGGCTAAACACACATAAAGGATTCTCTTTAGGAAGTTGAAATCATATTTTTCCTGACTGAAAAACGACTATAGCAAAGATCCTTAAAGCTCCACTTTAACCCTCTCATTATTCATGTCTGTCAGTCAGTCAGTGCATAGGCACAACTAGGCACAATTATGGTTATAAAAAGAACCAAAAGGGTTGTAGGCCTAATCTCATTCCAAATGCAACGCACTGGGCCAATAGACATGTCAAATTCCTAAATCCAGAGGCAATTGCAGGGATGCAGGGATGCAACGGTACTTTCATTTGGTGCTGCTGCATTTGACAGGTATAGATAGATAGATAGATAGATAGATAGGCCTAGATAGATGTGCCTAGATAGATGGGCCCCATTTTAGAAATAAGCCTTTCTGTTTATAAAATATGTCTCATGGATAATAAGCTACAAGGGGCAAGTTTTTGAGCAATGGTGCTGAACAACCACATAACCGGTTCCATTTGTTTTGGTCGAAAATGCTAGGAATGATAATTTGCCTTTATTGATGATCAAAGCCCCCCCAACAAAAAAAAATAGCCATCTATGGGGAACGTCAGAACAACAATATTCTGGAACATTATCAGCAAAGAATCTTTGATTATCAGTAATATTGTTCAAAAAGTTGCCTTGTGAGCGTATTCAAATATTAGTCTAGCCTACGATAGCCCTAGGCTTACTGCTCGTGGGGACTAATTAAAAAATATTTTCATTGTGTTCATACCCCTTGGTTGCGCAAATCAGCGTGGAAACTTTTAGCAAAGTAGCGGAAGGTTAAAGTTGATACATGCGTATGACGTTTCACACCGGTTCCTCTTTCTCTCTCCGCTTCCTTCACAGAAGGTCCTTCGTCAAACCTCACCATGGCGAACGTAGCTGATACTAAATTATACGACATTCTTGGAGTATCGCCTACGGCAACAGAAAATGAATTGAAAAAGGCAAGAACATCTTTTTTATATTGTGATCTACAAATATTCAAAGGATGACGAAGAGGTATTGTTGAGAGAAGAGAAATTAGCCAGCTAACGTTAGCGATAAATGGCTAACGCTAACAAGTTAGCCAACCTGACGGCCTAGTTGTAGAAGTTCACATTTGCTGCCATTATGTAGCGATTGTTGATTGGCTAATTAGCTTTAGCAAAGTTCGCAGTAATTTTAAAGTTGGCTGTAACGTTTAGCTATATTGCTAATCTGAATGTATAGAAACAGGAAACGTTTCTGTTAGTGTTGGGCCTCGCGGATCAGAAATTATTAACGTGCTAGCCGTCCGGCTAACGTTAAAAGTAATCGCGTCATGTGGATTAAACGTTATTAACGTTCCAAGTTATGGTTAAGTAAAGGTAGTTGGTAGTTTTATGTGTCATTTTTTGACTAGACGAGTTACATATAATGTCCTAATGAAATGGTTTGCGGTCATGTCATAGTAATATTAACAGCCATGTCACCTATCCTTGGGTTAACTCAAGGATAGCTAACGTGAACTGTACGGTTAGCAAACGAATGTTGAGACTGATACATCATGGTGTATCTGCTAACGTCATGAGTGCTGTTATTCGCATTTGTTTTTTACCGTTAATGTTCTCCTTAACGTTGTCGTTAGCAGGGGGAATGCCGCATTTCAAGCATTAGTTAGCTAGGTTACGAGACCTGAACGTGCCTGGAACCATAAACATAATTGCGATGAGAGAAGGCTATCGGATAATGTTAGTCGTTAGCTATGTGCGTGCTGCTAATTTGTGCTGGAGAGGACCGCGTTAGCGCGGGTAGCTTGGAAAAAATGTGAATGCCCTACCCAAGCGAGTGGAAACAAGCTAGCGGCTGTAAATGCTAACATTAACTTGTTTACATTTTGCTAAGATACCGTGTTAGCTTCAGTAGTTAGCCATTGGGCATGCTTTTTCGAAAGCAACGACAATTGAGTTATACAACTAGCATTACATCAGCATTGCGTTAGCAAATTACAGCTTCATTCTAAACGTGTAGTCTGATATAATGTTCATGTTAACGTTAACGCTAGCTAGAATTCAGGTTAACGTTTGTTGGTTACAAAGCTATGCTATGTTAACTGGATGTCCTAATTACGCTAACGTTAACCCTGTCAATCTAATAACACCGGCGAGCCACTGGATTATCGTTATATCTGTGGTTAACAGAGTTGCCCTGTTCTCATTGTATTCCAGTTCAATGTATACGTTAACGTTATTTAATTTAGCCTTATTCGATGATTACCTTTAGGCATTTATGGTTGTTGAATGTCTAACCTGTTTCTTTTGTTAACATTTCCGAGAATAGGAAGCAGGAATTTTGCTAGCATAACCCTTGTACTTGTAATTTAACATATGTGTGATTCATGATGTTTAGCATGGACAGTGTGATAACGTCAATGTTTATCGGACCCAAAGTATCATCTCAGCGTCAGATAATATTAACTATGCAAGAGTGCTAATGTTGGTTGGCGAAGCAAGTTTGTGGAACAACTCGGTTCTTCCTGGTAAACGCAACAAGGCCTGTAGCCTGCTAGCTTGCTATTTTTCCTTTTTAATCTTTGTTTCCTCACTCACTGTAAATTAGCATGTTAACTGCCTGACTAACTTGTCCATTTACTTTCATAAACCAGTCTCACTTTTTTAATTGCAGAAATACAGCTGGTCATTAACGTTACATACAACGTTTTAGGCGAAATGTTAAGGCTAGTTAGCTGGCCTACCTTAATATGTTAAACATTACCTAATCATCATGCATCCTTTTTCAGGCATACCGGAAATTGGCGAAAGAATATCATCCTGACAAGAACCCCAACGCTGGAGACAAGGTAGGACATGTCAATTTAACCAGTTGAACATATACAGTATTGTTGTGTATTGAACAATAGCTGTAAACTGTTATTTATTCAATGTATATATTAAGTTGTAAATGCAGTGTACAACATTGTGAAGACTGTACTAAATATCAAGTTTAAAGCAGCAATTGTTTCTGATAAGTTAAGTATAGGAACATACAGAATACCTTTCAACTACTATCCAGTTGTTCATTGTGCTCTTGGTATTGTTAAAAGCTTGTCAATATGGTGTGGAAAGTTGGACTTACTGTGAGCTTTTCATACATTATTGTGGGGTATTCATCCTGGAACACAACACTGCATAGTGCACATCCTGAATGGCTAGCAGGAACAACAGATGTGTTTATCTGTCTTAAACAATACATCAGAATCTATTTGCAGCCAACATTAGTTGTTGTGTATAGCAGTATTTTTCTCCAACCAAGAAATTATGAATTTTGTTAAGCTATTTGTATTTGCCTGGCTCTGAATTCAAATCCACTTTCTGTTTTGTAATTTCAGTTCAAGGAGATCAGCTTTGCCTATGAAGTGTTGACTAACCCCGAGAAGAAGGAGCTGTATGACCGTTATGGGGAGCAAGGCCTACGGGAAGGGGGTGGGGGAGGCGGCGGCATGGACGATATCTTCTCCCACATTTTTGGAGGAGGCCTTTTTGGGTTCATGGGTGGCCAGGGTCGTCGTAACGGAGGCCGGAGGAGAGGAGAGGATATGGTGCACCCTCTTAAGTGAGTAGATAACAACTGTCCCTTTGGTGCTCCCCAACCCCTCTTTTGTATAGTATCTATATATTTATTTATTTATTTTTTAACATTTATTTCTGGACGCTTGAGCACAATGAATTTCATTACTTATAAATTATTTTTTATGAGTACATGACCATGAACTTGAACTTGAACTATGTTATATTGACATTTTACTTTGTGGCCATCTCAACATGAAATATAGTTCATGTCATGAGACCTGTATTCAAAATTTGGAAATATCTTTAGAAGTGAAGTTCAGATATTTATACTAGAGTTCCTCTTAGGAGATGACAAAATAAATTTTTGGCTTGACGCAGTTTTGGTTTAATGAAGCGTCTCATAAAATGAATCTCTCATTACAGGGTGTCCCTTGAAGACCTCTACAATGGGAAAACAACCAAACTACAGTTGAGCAAGAATGTCTTGTGTGCAACTTGCCATGGGTAAGTATACTTGCAATAGCCTCTTATGTGTAAACCTTTTTTCTCTCGCTTCCAGTGATTCCCTTGAATGTTAGGAAATGGGCTTATGGAAAAATGCTAGCCAGAGTTGAAATGCCTGAACAGGTTTCTATAAAACCAAGTCTTAGTATCTAGATATTCAGGATTGTAGGGAAAATATTCACAAGTGATTTTCCAATCTCTTCAGAATTTGCGTCTTCGCCTTTGACCTGGACGACGCGTTGTTAGTACTCACATTGCACACATACAGTCCTCATGCTAGGGAGTTATTTTACAGTCAGTGATTCAATATCTAACATATGTACCATTAGCAGGTCCATGGGTAATTGGCCACCACTTTGTTGGCCACCACCGTGTTTGACTGTGGCATTATGGAGTGTTGCATTGTTACATGTTTGTATACTTACCTGAATCTGTATTGTGAATGAACGCAGGGTCAGTGTTTGGTTGGGCTTGTATCTTAAGTCCTTTTCAAACCAATCCTAACAAGGAATGCAATAGAGATTTAAAATTCAGTAGCCCATTTGTAATCCTCTGGCAAAGGCTTTAGTTGGCGATATAGGCTGTGTGTAGTTGTTCCTGTTCCATGTTAATGGCTAAATGTCAAATGACTGAACTTGAAAGGAAAATGAATTTAAAGGCACTTTCAAAATCATTTTGACACGATTGATCATAATATGACTAATTGCATTTCTGCCATTTTCTGAGCGGTCCTGTGGGTGATTACTGACCTACCTAACATTCTAGTTTTGGGTAGGGAACTGCCATGTTTGAAATTGACCGCAGCCATCTTTATGTTACTGGAGTTTCATGGCCGCTCGTTTCCCTGATGTTACAGAAGGACACATAAGGCACAACAGTATGTTGTTGATTTGATATTCTCTTAGAGGAAACGAAGTTGTCTGGGAACGCGCTTTACCTACTCTTTTTATAGGCGCAAATTTGTCTCATTGGTTGGGATAACATTTTGAGGATGGTGGTAGAAGTTTGCCCTGCTTCTCGGTTCTAGGCTATAATGTGGTGTTTATATGTGATAATGCAAGTCAATACTCAGTAAGGATTCACTTTAGGATACAGAAATAAAACTAGTGCTGGAGGTGGAAACCATGGAACGCTAGCCTGGGTATTCCCATTCTGCTTTGCGCACAATTTCATTCACGCTGCTAAGGCAGCCTGGAAACCACAGCCCTAATTTTCTTCTCAGATAGGGGACCAGTCGCAGAACTGGGGGGGACGGCAAGACGATGACTATATCTAAGCTACACAACGAAGCTTGTATTTCGGTTAAGAATCAAACCAGCTTTTGTTCAAATCTACACGCCTATCACTACTAAAAAATGTAAGGCTCACTTATCAAATGTTATTTTGAAGTATTAAAACGCTTTGCAAATGTCATCTGGTGTATGCGAATTTATGACTGGCTAGCCTATGAGCTATGCACAGACGAATTTGATATAGATATCCGTGGTGCCCAATAAACTGATGAGATGTGCTGGTGTTAGCCAGGCTACTGGAATACCATGTTAAAAAAAAAAAAAAAAAAATGTTGGCGGCCAATAGACTTGCCAATTGACCAGAAGCTAATCCTCCAAATTCTGACCCCCTGGTTTTAACTGACTGCTTGAGATCAAAATTGCTGGTCTTCAAATCATTTGGAATTTGTCGGAGTCTGCATGATGGTGCTGTGCAAATATTGGAAAAGCTTATAGTGGTCACTGGTCAGTATCATTCGTGTTTGCCCATTTACTTTAGTCTTCAGTCGTAATGCACATCTGCTCTGTGCTCCCAGGAGCCGTCTCATTGGCTAGACATCTAACTTCATCTACTGTGATTTAATATGCAGAATTTTTTTTAGATATACCAGCGCAGGCAGAAACTCATGAGTTTATCAGCTCAGTGTCATTTTTGAGATGCAAAGAGGCTAAATTGACCCATCAATGCAAATGAGAGGCTTGACCAACTTGTTTATTACGATATCATGATGTTCACACTCTACTCAATAATGCTTAGACTACCAGCACCTCTATAGAACACTTGTCCTTTTTTCTTTCCTGTCCGCCCTGTTTCTCTGGAAGTTAATGGCGGTTAGTCCCAGAAGCAGTATTTATTTTAATGACAATAGTTCTGATGCAAGATGACAGCCTAGTATATGTTAATAAGCCAGTCTGTGTCACTTCTGTGGTGACGAGTGCAGTTAAGTAAACCGGTTTTGTCAGATTTTTTTTCTAAGTGCATGAACTCTAGCACTGGATTTCCTCCATCTCTCCACCCATCACCTCTGTGTTCATTGCTCTCTTGCACTGACTGTTTTGTTGACGTGTGGCTGACCTCCTGTGTCTGCCTGCAGCCAGGGCGGCAAGACCGGCGCGGTCCAGAAGTGTACTGCCTGCAGGGGGCGAGGCATGCGCATCATGATCAGACAGCTGGCTCCTGGGATGGTCCAACAGATGCAGTCCGTCTGCACTGACTGTAACGGCGAAGGTAAGCCACTGTGTGTCTCTATGAGAAATGGCCTTGTACCCCTCATTGTTTTGTGTACAGAGTGATTACGAGCTTATGAGTTGAATATGAAGGCAGTGATGGTACTAAGTGGTTCGATGGCCTGTTTGTTTGAAGGTGAGGTGATCAGTGAGAAGGACCGCTGTAAAAAATGTGAAGGCAAGAAGGTGGTGAAGGAGGTGAAGATCCTGGAGGTCCATGTGGACAAAGGCATGAAGCACGGGCAGAAGATCACCTTCGGAGGAGAGGCAGACCAGGCACCTGGAGTGGAGCCGGGAGACATCGTTCTCGTCCTGCAGGAGAAAGAACACGAGGTAATCATTCAATGTTTTTGAGAATCCTCAGTGGTAAATCAATTAATCTGATTGATTGTTGTGTGTTTTTTTTTTTTTTTTTTTTAAATCCCCAGGATTAGGGGAGGGTTTTTTTGTTATGCATCGTTATACCTGTAGCTATTGGTTTATATTGTTACCTTGTCTTATCATATTAACACAGTTGAGTTTTCGATCACCTGTTTGCCATCTCCATAATGAATCCTGCGATAAGGCCTTAAACGTTTAAGCAAAGATCCTTAAATATTTACAAGATAGAGCAACGTAATGCATCTCTATGGAAGCAAAATTCGAACAGTTCCGGTCTGCTTAAAGAGGCGTGTTACAAAGACGTCATAGTGGGATATCGATCTCTGTCAGATTGGCAAGCAGTTCAGTTCGAATGTTAGCAGGTCTGCTTAAAGGGGGATTTAGCCCCCCTCCCCCTTGTAAAGACAGAACGCGGAAATGATCGAACGTTTGCGCCTCTCGCTCCGCTTTAACCCTCTCTGGTTTAAGGGCCAGTGCAGCAGCTTGCCATGACTGTGTGTCATGAGCACCCTGCAGGGCACTCCAGCCCTGTGCTGTGCGCTGATTCCCTCTCCGTGTGGCCACCATCTGGCCACTCTCAACCAGACCACTGAGTCCACAGCGCTGCCCGCTCCACTGTGTCAGCTCCAGGACCAGACTCCCCCTTGAGATGAGTTGACGGCCCCTCAGAATAGCCAGGCTAACAGACACATGCCGATGACACCAAGCCTTACTGCCTGCTGTCAGCGTGACTCCTAGTGGTGGATGGGGCACTGACTGAACAGTAGATAGTGTAGACTTCAATGATGTTTCTTAAACACTAATCCTCCCACGTATTACTTACTTACTACCTCAATTGCTTAATTACTTTTATTTTTCTATTGAACGTTTTGTCTGTACATGCATGTAAGGAAATTGTTCGCATTTATTTACCTAATGTATTCTCATTTCAGACCTACAAGAGAGACGGCAGCGACATACACATGGTTCACAAGATTGGTTTAGTTGAAGCACTTTGCGGATTCCAGTTTACACTGAAACATCTAGATGCCAGACAGATTGTGGTGAAGTACCCTGCTGGAAAAGTTATTGAGCCAGGTGAGAGGAGCTCAGCAATCATGCCTTTTACAACCGTTCTCCAAAGTGGTCTAAAAGTGTTCTAGCATTGTGTGTCTTTATTAGCCCTTTTCACGTGATGTCAGACGACGCGTTGCTGGGTATCCTCCGGCATGTCCAGCCGCCAAATACTACAGAAGAAGAAGAAGTATTCATGGGTTTCATCAGGTCCCTTTCCACAGGTGTATACAATCAAGCACCTTGATTATCAATGCAGACTGCATGGTGCTTGATTAATACACCTGTGTAAAGGGACCTGATGAAACCCATGAATACTTCTTCTTCTTCTGTAGTATTTGGCGGCTGGACATGCCGGAGGATACCCAGCAACGCTTCGCCTGACATCACGTGAAAAGGGCTAATTGTGGACTATTTAGTTTCTGATGATGGTGGACTGTTCTAACATGCTGTGGTGGTGAATGGGTGTGGTGATGGTGGCGTGTTGGGTTCTGCGCAGGCTCCATCAGGGTGGTGAGGGGAGAGGGCATGCCACAGTACCGCAACCCCTTTGAGAAGGGAGATCTCTACATCAAGTTCGATGTGCAGTTCCCCGAGAACAACTGGATCAGCCCAGAGAAGCTGACGGTGAGTGACGGCTGACTGAGGCGTGAGCCCTCTAGTGCTGGATGGACACTTATTGGCAGTGGGTGTCACTAAAACTGTGGAAATGTGTCTGATTATTTGGATTAGTTGTAAACCACAATGAACCAGCTTCAGTTTTGAGGGAAAACAATTGGATTAAAGCAATTAGATTGAAATGTTGTTAGGAAAATCTTCATTAAAATCACAGTAATGAGTAAGTCCACCGTGTTTATTTCAGTCATATATTCTTGGTTAGAAAAGACTATTGTTTTCGGTCAACTGCCAAGGCGTTTTAGGTGCTCACTGGAACACACTGCTTTTTGGCTGGTGCAGCTGACATTTTAGCTATGCTTGTATGGGTCTTAATGAAGTTGTCCCACCTCCAAGCCCTCAGGATTGGTTCAGTACCCTAATGAGGTCATCAAAGACTAGTTTGAATTTGCATTCTAAGGCTGTGATTGGTTGACTGTAGATCTAAAGCAGAAATTACATATGACAATTGACATTGACTGCTTATTTTGCTAATGATCTGTCTTGTTAAACATAGCTAACATTATATAGACTTGTTCACATTACTCTTAACACTGAAGGGCCTTAAACCGAGCATCCCACGAATAGCTAAATTCCATAGCTACAGATCTACTGTTTACTGCATATGACTTGTCCGAGAGAAATGCAGCTGGTCCATGCCTCCTCAGTTTCCCTCGTCGGATAAGGTATAGCTGAACAGGTTATTGGCTGATCTCCAGCTGGGTGGTGCACGTACACACTGACCTGCACAGTTGGTTGGCCTAGTTAATTATGAATGATATGATTGTGTAGCTCTGCATGCTTTGCAGATTGGGATTCCAGTGAGAGAATTCTCCAAAGTTCACTTAGCGGTCCAGTATTGAAACATGAAACTCATGAAGTTCTATGGAGTCCCTGTCAATATAATATTATAACCCTACTCTTTGTAATGGACAGGTTTAAAATGGTCATGTTTAAACATTTCTATTGGCTAAATGGTTTATGTTTTCCTTTGTGCATTGAATGATACAGGAGCTGGAGGATCTGCTCCCTACCAGAGCTGACCCGCCGGTCATCTCGGCCGATGCCGAGGAGGTCGACCTACAGGACTACGACAACAGCCAGAGCTCGTCTGGCGGCCACCGCCGCGAAGCCTATAACGACAGCTCCGACGAGGAGGGCGGCCATCACGGCCCCGGTGTCCAGTGTGCCCACCAGTAGGACTGCCCATCCCGGCACAACTCGGGGCCCAGCTTGGCACCAGGAGCGGGGAAGATGGGGAAGCAATGTACCAGTTGCACAACAAATTGAAAGGGCGTGGTTCTGATCTGATCAGGGGTTTGCCTTAAACACGAAATGACGCATCCTTCTGCCCCCCCCTTACCTTCCCCACTCAAACACCCACCTGTAGTAAACGCACAGCCCAAATATCCCCTGTCCCTATGCCCCCCCATCTCACATCGTTCCCACATGTACTCAGCACATCTAGAGGCAACCCCCCCCCCAAACACACACAAAGGATACAAAGGTCATTTCTCTCTGGCGTGGCGTGTTACTCTCATCCTTTGTTGTCATAGTATTTACGCAAGTTCATTTAAACTAACCACAAATGCAGTTTCGTGCTGGGACATTTTTTGACCTCTCCAGAGATTCTGTGGCTAACGAGAGAAACCCAGAAGAAAAAAAAAGAGTAAAGACGTCCTTCAAAAACATCATGGGACTCACACCATCACATTTTTAGGTTTGTTTGTATGTATCTGTGCTTGATTTTTACCACTTTATTTTCTTTGTAGATTTTTACTTTTCTTTTTTTTTTTTCTTTCTATTTTATTTTAAAAGATTGGAACCGAAGACAATGTGTATAAAATTGAAGTGATTGTCATTAAGCTTTGTATCAGCTGCTGTCATGCAGAGCAATGTGATTTATAAACTAGAAATAAAATTCAGTCGCCTGTATCCGTCTTCAACCCAGGTGCATGTGAAGCGCTTCAGTCCAGTCCAGTCCAGTCCAGTCCCTTCAGTGATTTAACATCCGTTCAAGCCGGCGACACGAGACAAATATGTAGGCGGAGAGACAAAACGGCAAACAGCTGTAGTTATATGACTTCTGTGAAAAAAGTTTATCAAGTTGAATAAAATGTTCTTCAAATCTCTTAAGTAATGCCACCTTTTTTAATATGTGACCACTGTAGGTGGACAAGATGAGCTCTGGAAAAAAAAACAAAAAAACAAGATTTCAGAGCTTTTGCAATTATGATTACATTTATGTGTCTGACTGGTAGGTTGATGTTCATTACGGTGTTGCAGACGTCACCCTGAATGTCTTTTTGATGCCCTTTATAACAGATCCCATATTTTTTCTAAAGACTCATATCTTAGCTTTATTTTATCTTGGCCCAATATTATCCTACTTGAAATGTCAGTCCTCCCATAGTGTCAATTGCACAGACTGTATCCAGCAAGATGGATTCTCTGAGGTCAGTCAACATCTAGTTCACAATCTCTTCCACTAGATGGCACTGTATCTTAATGTCTACACAAGATCCCAGATAGGAATCATCATTCAATACTAAGACCGTGCAAATAGGAACTTTAAATTGATCATGGAAAGGAATGGTTATGTGGTTGTTGTTGTGTATATCATCTTTCATAAATGTCTCATCTTTAACATTATGGATTAGTAAGAGCTCATTTAATATCATATGTCTAATATCATACTATTAGTTGGCAACCACAATGACCTCATACTGGTATGTAAGAGACTGTTTGAGCCCTTCACAACAGGAGATCTTCAGGTAGATACCTAATTGTGTTTTTTCCTCTGGTTCCCCAGAGGAATTGCATCAGGTTTATATAGAACAACAGACTAATTAGTCAAATGTATTTATAGCGCATTTCCATACACAGAGGTCATTCAATGTGTGTTAAATAAACAAAAGCGGACAGTAGAAGGGCAGTAGACAGAATAGTTTTAAAAGTAAAGAATAAAAAAGAAAACATAAAACACACAAGGTACATAAGGGCAATAGTTTACAAAAAGTAATAATTAAAAGACAGAAAACAAAACAATATACTGGAACACTGCCAACAACTTAAAGGTACACTATTACAAGTTTGTTTACCGTAAAACAGGCTTCCTAAAGGTGAAATTTTGCATAGTGTACCTCTAACCTGTGTGCTTTATAGTGTCCTAGTCAGCCAACAACTTAACTCCGTGATGATGACCCTAGTCCTAGATTAATTAGATTAATCCTAGATTAATTCAATATAAAGTAATGACGAATATATATATATATATAATGAATATATTATACACAAGATAAAATAAATACATTTCATAGTAACTCCTCAGATAGATGTTTAAAGTGTAGCACACAAAGCGACTCCCTCACCCATGCCTTTTGGTATTGTAGGACAATTTGAGAAATCTGGGATAAAATTGGGATGTGGATATCAAGAGTCTGCAATCGTGAGTTTGTGCTTACACCAAAGATATGTCTCTTTCAAGATATTGAAAATATGAGATACCCAATGGGGTGGCAAATCATTTTCTCCTCACTGGTTTATAAAAAAAAATATTTTGCAAAATTGGAAAAATAAAGAAGCACCATCCTTCGAAAACTGGAAAAGATTAATGAAATAAATATGACTTAAATATCGAGAGAACAATGTCAGAAGACAGCAATAAAGAACTATTTGATAATGTATGGACTAATTTCATGAAGCTTTATAGAGAGTGGAGCCGTGGGATCGACCAGCTATCAAGGAAAGGCATTAACATATGTGATGACCAATGAGTGTGTGTGTGTGTGTGTGTTGGGGGGAGGGTGTAGGAATGGATGGGTGAGTTGCATGTTTGGAAACGTGTGGAAATACATGTGGAAGCATGTGTGGAAATATGTGGAAGCATGTGTGGAAGTTTGTGTGGAAGCATGGAAGTATGTGGAAGTGTGTATGGAAGCATGAGTGGAAGCATGTATGGAAGCATGAGTGGAAGCATGTGTGGAAATATATGTGAAAGTATGTGTGGAAATACATGTGGGCAGTGTGGGTGCACATGTGAGAGGAATGTGTGTGTGAATAGGGTGTGCGTGCATGAAGGGTGTACTGTATGTATGTGTGACAACAGTAATAGTATGAATGAAGGGGGAAAAAACAACCTCCATCATCAATGTTGTATGTACAATGTTCAAAGTTGATGGCTTTGTCTAAATGTACAAAGTATATGATGTAAAGCTACATAAAGTCATGATATGTCCATATGCTTTGTGAGTTTGTGTGTAAAAATAATAATAATAATAATAATTTTAAAAAAGATGATCCTAGTCAAACACCCAGTGAACAGCAACACTATATGGAGATTCTTGAAGTAGCCCCGAACTGTAATGTAATGAGGATCTTACCACAAGCTACAGAATTTCTGACTATGCCAAATAGTTCAGGCAGGGACTCAATACATGTTAGGTGTCAGACAATCACAAAGCAGCACAACATCACACCCAGGATGACGTGATGCACATAGCCTGTAGGTCAGAATCAATTAGAGTTTTAGCTGAAAGATGTTAAAAATGTGTAACTCGATGATAATCCTAGTCAAACACCAAGTAGCAGTCTTAGTGGAGATTCTGGAAGTAGTCTATTTGTGCACCCGCACGTTTCCTTTCAGGACCAAAATGGCCGACCGATAGGGCCCAGTAGTCCCAATGGAGTAGTTAAACTAGTCTAGAGCTTCCAAGAGGCCCGGTAGACCTGTAACACCCAAGCAGAGTAGTTAAACTAGTCTAGAGCTTCCAAGAGGCCCGGTAGACCTGTAACACCCAAGCAGAGTAGTTAAACTAGTCTAGAGCTTCCAAGAGGCCCGGTAGAGCCGTAACACACAAGATCATTACACCCTCTATGCCGTTCTGTCTATTCTTTGTAGAATGACAAGGCAACTACTTCACAGATCCCCCTTTGCCCAGTTAAGGACAGCAAGAGTAGGCCACTACAAGTAACAATTAGCGTATTCACCCAAAGAGTGCCCTGTGAACTGGCCAATGAGTATTTGATCAATTAGCAGAAAGCATCTGAGAAAAGTTTGGTTTTAAGTCTAGATTTAAAACTGGCTACGATTGGGGCAATTTAGATGCAATCCAAAAATTGGTTTCAGATCTGAACTACATAGCAACTAAAAGCTGTGTCACCATGTTTAGTTCTAACAGCAGGTTTTACTAACAAATATTTCTTCTGAGACCTGAGAGGCCTGGAAAGTGTGTACTGCTGAAGCATGTTGGCTAGGTAATTTGGTCCAGGCCCATTAAGTGATTTATAAACAGAGAAGCGCTTTAAAGTCAATTCTGTGACTTACTGCAGTCACTGTAGGGACTTAAGTATTGGAGTAATGTGGTCAGTTCTTTTATTTTTTGTGAGAACCATTGCCACTGCATTTTGTATCATCTGAAGCTATTTAGAAAGGCCTGTGAAAAGCCCATAGCAGTAATCAACCCTACTGGAGATGAATGCATAAATATGTTTTTACTAGTTCAGGTCTTGACAGTAGACCTACAGTAAGTTTGGCGATGTTTTTTGAAATGGTAAAAAGCTGATTTAGTTATTGCTTTCATGTGGCTGTTGGAATTTAGATCACTTTTTTTTTTACAGTTTTTTCTTTGTTCAGCTGAAGAGACAAGGAGTTTTTTGATCTTGTCAATAGGCCTACACTGACAAAGGGATACAAGGGAACCATAATCATTTGGTGACAGAGGTGAGTAAAGTTGGGTGTCATCGACACAGCTCTGCTAGGAGATCAAATAGTTCTTGATGATGGGAGCATATAGAGGTTGAACAGTGGTCCTGATATCGACCCTTGGGGATGTTGACGTACAAATAAACTCCTTTCTTGTCGATAAAGATGACTTCACCTTAAAGTCCAACCCTTCCTCTATGTCGAAGGCTGCACTGTGGTCCAATAACACTGGGACTGATGTTTTGCCTGCGTCTGTATTGAGGCGTATGCTATAGTATATGCTCTATGGCTATGCCCGAACGAGTCCCCTATTACAAGTTTGTTTACCATCAAATTGGCTTCATAGAGGTCATATTAACACTCTTGCACAGTGTAGCTTACCTTTAATGAGAGCTGTTTCAGTGCTGTGACTAGCCCGGAAATCTGACTGAAACTAATCAAAATACCCATTTGATGTTAAGAAGGTGGTTAGTTGATCAAAGACAATTTTTTCAATAATCATGACAATAAAAGGTAAATTGGATATGGGCCTGTAGTTGTTTAGCATAGTGGCATCCAATTTATTCCCCTTGAGAAGGGGCTTTACAACAGATGTTTTCAGGGATTTAGGATTAATTAGACAGCTCCTGTGGAGAGACTGGTAGCGATGAGTGTGTTGTTGAAACCATTTTTCAATAACGGAGTCCTTCTTGCTAAAACAAGTAAAGGATTACAGTTTATTTTTTTAACATCTGGAATCAAACACGACTGTAACTGTTCAGAGATTATCATTCTTACATGTACAAGAAAACTGTACATTTATCAACAACATACAATAGATCACTCATTAACTTCACATCTAAGTGAACTGAGGCAAAGGAAAGTGCATGCAGGTCTGAAAGCAAAGAGACTAACAGTTATCTTGGTCAGGTAGGACTTTACTATGTTAACTATAGTTCTGAAGAGCTTGCATTTACCAAAGAGGCAGTGAAAGTAAAAAAAGTAGAATGCTTTGGATGAAAATAAAACTATCTCTGTAATAAAGTGCTACTTTTTTTTTTTTTTTCCCTGTGAATGTTCACTTTAGATCTCCTTTGTCAGCAGTTGGTATATTTCTCACACGACCACTGTTCCATCTGTTGTATCCCGTTGGCATGGAACCAGTTTACACATGATGGAGTGGTGACATATTGTACAAACAATGTACTGAAGAGACAAAGATAGACAGATAAATATTCATAGATGCTTTTGACTGCAAACGAAAAGAACATCAGCTTTAGCACCAAGTGACCCTGTTACCAGAAGTGCTGTGGCAAGGAATACTA
Source organism: Sardina pilchardus (assembly GCF_963854185.1). NCBI lineage: Eukaryota > Metazoa > Chordata > Actinopteri > Clupeiformes > Clupeidae > Sardina > Sardina pilchardus. Next base: position 2,770,566 of record NC_085004.1, read on the forward strand.
GGAAGTACAGAAGAAGTACAGGTCAACATAACGCGCCTAATTGGATGATGACTTAACTCGTACTAAAGACTTCCCTCGAGTGGAGCTCAATTCTAACTGAGTTAAAGACTGCTTGCTGGAGGACACGAGAAGATTGCCCAAACTGGAGAGCTGCATGCGTAACCAGTTGGCATCACTCTTCCCCACAGTGGCTGGACTCTACGTTGTAGACCATGAAGAGGAGGTCAGGCTGATTTGGAACCAGCGGATGACCAGGCTTCACCATCTCAAAGCCCATGTAGTAGAATGTTTTGGTTAGACACACTGGAACACATGGAGAACAACAATATTGATCAAAACTCATTCATCATTGCTAACAGGCTGCATGCATAAATACTTTGAATGTTTGCACATAGACTTATATGTTGAAGCCTTATGACTAACACAATGCAGCAATGACAACGTGAAAATCACTTACTTAAGTCCTCCCTGTTTTTATTGAACCACACAAACACTTGACTAACATTCAGCTTGTCTTCGGCAAACTCCAGGAGACTGGTGAGACTGCAAAACAGAGGAGGATAAGAGTGAGGTGAGACTAACACTGAATTCAATACATTCTGCAGTGAAACAGCCAGGGATCGTACAGCAAGTCCCTGCACAGCCTATCCGCTTGGAACAGATGTGTCCCGAATTACAGATGCATGGCTAAGCCTGTTGTTTGATAAGGACATCAGGTCTTGTTGTTATGACGACAATGACTCAGAGACTGGTTTATGGAGAGCGATTCATGCGCAGCCTGGTTATGTAACTAAGGAGAGGAGAGGCAGAGAAAGAGACGTGTGGCTCAGGGGAGAGGAGGAGAAGAGGAGAGGTGCTGGGGGGGGGGGGGGGGGGAAGCAGGTGGTGGACACATACCCTTCTTTACTGCCCTCCGGGAGGGGCCCCTCCGAGACACCCAGGAAGAGACTGCATGAGGAGAGGAGCGTCTCCCAGCACCAGCAGGCCTGCTCGTTCACCTGGTACTGGAACAGCAGGACGCAGGACGCGCTGCTAGCAGAGGTCAGCTGAGTCACGGTCAGCTTGGCATCCTGGAGCAGCCGCACCGTGGGAGAGAAGAGAGGAATATGAAGATCTGGTTTTCTAGTTCTTTGCCCTGCCCTGTTCTTTTCCACTAATCAGAATTGTATCCTACAGCATTTTTATATCAGCCAGAATATCTGTGATAATAAGGTGTTTTGACCTAGCAAGAGGATGCAAACTGAGCCCCTATGTGGTATATACTCGTTGGAGTATCAATAGTTCACTCTTATCCCTCGTTCATTCCAAGAATTTCAAAAGCATGGTGGGAAGAAAATGGGTCGGTGGTGTGAGTCTAGTGCAAACTAATGCTAATGCTGAGTAATTGCCTTTTCCACCAGAATAGGTCAGTGGAGAGAGATTTACTGGATTCAACACACTGACCCAAATAATTGTGATTTTTCTCAGTGCTGCTCGTGATAAATAAGAATCTAGAGCATGAAGTACTCATTAAGGTCAGTCCTCAACAAGTCATCCCTTGGCCCTGGGCAAGTCCCATTAACTCCAGCTTTGCTTTCGCTAGCGCAAGACGGCTGAAAACTGATACGCTGCATATTTCCATCTGCAATCTTTGGCCAGTTGTTATCCTTTGCAAGCCTCCTAAAGGCTTCGAAGTTGCTAGTACGGAGTGCTTGTTTGTGCAGCGCAGAAGACGGAGGCCCACCTTATAAAGGACAACGTTGATAGAGTGATCCCTGCCATTCCCTCGCCCACCCGGGATCTTCACCTGTGGGTGAGGGGCATCAGGAGCACCACCGAGGCCCTGGAGTCTGGCGCCTGGTCCAGCACAGCACTGGAGCCGAACTCCGCAGCACAGGACTGGATTAGGGTGAGAGAGAACACACAAGAGAGCACTTCAGCCAACACACGTCACGGATGCTTGTCTTTTCTACTGTTACAACTGCGAAGGCAAGTAAGGATACACATCAGCATCCAAGTACAGGAATGCAGGTCACTTTTAAAGTACTTAAGAGGCTTTCCGGTCAGTTCTGGCACAGAAACACAAATCAAGTGTTAATCCACGACCCAGAAATAGCTTTGTATCGCTCTACCCTTTCCTCTCTAGTCCTGCCACTGTCACACCACAGTGCTCCTCTTTGACGTCAGCAACTTTCCAGACAAACACAGCTGCACACACAGCATTATTACAAGTCCTGGGAAACTGGCAGAATTTGGTTCACTTCCGAGAAGTTCTCAGGAATTATTCCCAGGGAATAAATAATGGCAATATCCCAAATATGAATTCCCAAAGGCACACAAGTAGGAGCCGATCACCGAAACTCCCACGATGAATGGCCTCCAATTCAAATAACTGCGCTGAAATTACTACTTAAGGTTTATTTAAGTATATGTCACACTGCATAGTGCATACATGTGGTGAACTTCACAGGAGGTGTTTCCACTCTGGTGCTTAAATAGCCTGCACTTTCTGCAGCTTTCAAGAATCATATCACACATAGCCTACATGCTTCCACACATAAAATAATGATGTCCAGCTTAAAACAATTATAGAAACACCCACTGGGGACAACCCCATTAAGACAGCTCTCTAAGTAGTAGGCTAAGAGAAGAGTCATTATCAGGCCGTGCCAGAGTCTCTGAGTGTCTTGCATAATGCCCCCTTGGGAGCATCAGCACAGGCAGTGGTTGTGTAACTGGATGAAACTGAGGAGAGATATGTGCTGATGCAGACGTTTGCCCCAGGATGGGCTTACATAAAAGGAACACATCCCACCCTTGGCAGTACTGAATAATTAAAAGAGGAGTCGAGAAAACGTGGTATATATCTGCTCACTGTCCACTACGTATTAAGCTATAAGTGTCTGGAGATTTTTATGATTTTTTCTGAGCAAGCGTCTGCTGTTTGTATACCGATGAGTCATCCATGTCTCATCTGTAAACAATATGACGCTTTCTCATTACATGCAGTGCAAGGACGACATAGCTTTTCACCAAAAATAACAATATAGTATATTATGTATAAATTGCAGTGATCCTTCCTGTAGTCGTTTCTAATCGAATTTTATTCATTTAGCACGATAGATACTTAAACGTCTAGGTGCTAGGCTACAGCATAACATTGTAAAATCTTGGGTTTTAAAATGCTATTGCAGAAAAACGTACCTTTCTTCTGTGTCCAGCATGCCTGCAAATCGACTGTTGAAAAGATGACTGTTGAAGTTGAAGGGAGTGGGTAAAGTGCACTTAAGGGAACGTTCAGCCACGCTCAGTCACTCATTGCATCCTCTCCGACATCCTCACCGACTCTCATGTGCATCTCTTTCAACGAAACGGCTCAGTTCATCGCTGGCTCCTCCTCCACGCAGTCCCTCCCTCCTTCTCTGGCACCTTCAACAAAGTCCGTCAAAGCTAAATGGAAAACTTTCAGAATGCCTTTTGCTGTATTTAATTAAGGTTTGTTGGAGCTGAGTTGAACACAGTTAGCAAAATTGACATTTCATGCAAGCCTGACTCTTATATATTTATGTAGGCCTAGCCTATGATATTAAATCATTAATGTATTGTGCCACTCTGCGACTTATCACGACAATAACCTCTTGTCAGGTCATCTTAATTGGTTATAAAATAGATATTGGTTAGGCTACTTCAGTTTCTACTCTAGGCTGTGTTCTTCGCCCCCTGAAATAGTCTGATCAACCCTCCTTCTGACATCTGCACTGTATATCAACACCGATGATGTTTAACTGAAAATGTAAAAAAAAAAGGCCCACTGACCAACCGCACAATATCTCATTTTGAAAAAAAATTGCCATCTGATTTGGAATTGATCTGGAAATTGATTGATTGCTGATTTGCATACACCAACCTAATTAGGGGCATTTGTAAATATATTTGTTAACTTCACTGGTTAAGGAAGTAACCAGTGAACACACACACACACACACACACACACACACACACACACACACACACACACACACACACACACACACACACACCACCACAAATCACCACAACCACACCACCACCACCACCATCACCAAAATAATTCCTAGGTCTCTATGAACAGAAAAGACAACCCTCCTCAGTGTGGTGAGATCAGGTACTGTAACAGTTTGTGGTCTAGTTGCAGTACCTCTGCAAGTACAGCAGATGGAGTTACAGATCTGCATGAAAATGGTGTGGCGCAGTCAATGCCAGTGACATCACTGCCTCTTACCCATTGACCTACGTCATTTTCAGTCAAAGGGAAACATCTCTGCAAAACAATTTTGAGAGCTTTAACTTGATATGAGAAAAACACTAAATTGTACACCAAACATAGGCTATATATTTGTATTGCCCTCTGCTACTACATACAGTATTGTTGATTGACAATTGCCATTGTTTATTGGCTCAAACACACATACATTGCCCACAAAAGTATTAAATGCAATGAATTATGACAAATGATCAATGGAAATAAGAAATCAGTCTCTCAAGCTGACTCTGTCATGCAGGGAACACAGCTCGTCAAGACAATGAGCAGGACAGCAGTGCTCCATCTGAGTGATGATGCTGAAACCTGTGTCAGGCCTTCATTCAGTGACCGTGAGTTAGGGGGGCATCGTCTGCATCTGCTGTCACAGGTGTTGCCAGCTGTTACGCCACACATGAAGCTCAGGCCACCAGGGCGATCGTCTCGTCTTGATGACATCTAAATCAGACGACCCTCCGGCAAATCTAAACATGTCCATAACCTGGGGTCAGCACTGCTGACAGCACCCATTGGCTCCCACAATAATAACAAGGTTGTTTTTCACTGCGTCTGAACTGTAGTTGAATTCTCTCCCCTTTAATGGGGTCAGCTGGTCTTCTTACCGTTGCCCAATTCGGTTCAAATCTAAATGAACAGCAAACACAGCCTGTTCAGTTGTCACTGTTGTCAATGGAAAATAAGTGGAATTCTTCCGTAAGTACGGTGCGCTTGCCCTGAGCCCAAACAACAGCTATCGGCCCTGTGAGTTTTCATTGTTTAAAAGCCCCCTTAGTGGAGGCGACCAGGGGGGAGTTTCTTGGCAGCCGGGGCAGTGGACTAGCCCCCCTCCCGTGCCAGATGAATGAGTGGAGCGGAGCCATTGGTGATTTGCAGGGATGTATCTGAGGGGAGCAGTGTATAATCTGCTGCAGTGTAAACACGGCCCTGGAAGGTATCGGAATGCCTCAGCTGTGGGGGCTGCAGCGAGGGTCAGTGGGAGGCCAAGGCAGGTGGTGTACATCAGCGCACGGGCTGACATCTCCCCACTCACTTATCCAAACAGGAGACGGGCTGCCACGGCAGCGCAGGCAGAGGAGCCGGAGGAGGAGGAGGAGGAGGAGGAGGAGGAGGAAGACGAGCAGGCCCAGAGTCAGGAGGAATCCCACTCGTGCCTCTCCCATTCTGCACGCTTTCTTTTTTTATTCTTTTTTTTTTTTTTATCTCCGGGAGAGGGAGAAAATAAAAAGCACAGCACATGGACATGGCTGGGTTTTTGGTGGCCATTATCCGTGAACTTTTGGCAGGTTTTAGTCCTCAACTGCTTTCAGTTATGGGACTGTAATTGGAAGTTACCAAGGGAGGTGGGTGTTCTGAGAACAGGTAGCAGTGCATGACAGATAGTGATTCCAATTAATTGCAGTGGTCTACAAAACACAGCTGTTTGAAATGATTTACATCTCTAATTGCCTATTACTCTTCTGTCGAAGGAAATTTGACTGGACGGTCAATTATTGACTACAAAAACCTCCTGCACCAGCATACTGGAGTTCCTCTCATGCAGTAACACAGAGGGTCCTACTGATAATGACATGCTTCTCAAATCAAAGCACACCTATCCCTGCTTGTAGCGCCCCACTCCTCCAGTGCGTTTGCCTTGACCTGTCTGACTGCAGCTGTCCTGTCTGGCTCTTGGCCCACTGATATCAATGAAGCTTTTGTTCACCGTGGTCAATCTTTATCCTGCAAAAAAGGGAGAATTTTGGGCATAACATCAGCACTTATTATGTCAACAGAATGGAACAAGTGGAGAGCATTGGAGTGGTGATTTTACTCAAGAGACAATATTAGGCTTGCTAAAGCCCAGATTTACTTGCTCAAAAACTAAGATTAAGGAAGAATTTCAGAAAGACATAAATACACCATTCAGTGTGAGAGGCCGTTTTTGAGTGTTATTCTTGGTTACCAAAACTCTCCGCAGATTAGTTGCTGGGCTATTTTGTGTGAAGGAACATTTTACAATATCGCCATCGCTACTCCCCGAATATTTTTAGAACTATGCATTCCGTCCAGCTCCTAGTTTAGAAGTCTTATCAAAATCAAATGAAACCTTTCCCAAAGTTGACATTCCAGGAACGGCCATTCCACTCATGTGCTGGTGAGGCTCAGGAAGAGGACCTCACAGCAAAAGTGAAGCATCAACAGAAATTAACAAATTGAGATTTGAGAGACCTCATTTCTGGCTGACATCCATCTTGGCCTCCTTTTGGTCCCCCGCCCCCTCTATATATATATAAAAAAAGAAGGATCCCAGGGACTTGGGTTTTGCAAATATTCTTCCAGATGAGGGGAGCGATGCACAGCGTGAGGCATCTGAATAATGCAAAGTTCGGCGCACTCCTAAGAGCACAAGAGAGCCGGGCACAGTTGTAGAGAGAAAGGGGAAACGACAGGCCCACGCGAGGGGAGGGCCACCATCAAATATTCATCCCGTTAAGTAGCCTCTCAGCCGCGCCGGAGCTGACTGGAGATGATAGACAGCTGTGTGCTGCTCCCGCCCCACTGCTTTCCCCGGGGTATTGCACTTTGCCTTGACTCCGGAATGTTCTGCTCCCACTCCCAATGACTTGCACTGTGCCTTAGCCACACGTCCACCTGTCCGGCTCTGTGAAAGTGAGCTTTCTGGATGGGAACTGGGAGGCCGTGTGACTGGATGGAAAGAGTTCCACTATGTTTTCCTCTGAACTCCATGTGTGTGAGTGTGCGTAGGTGTGTGTTTGTGTTAGTGCCTGTATGCATCCATGTGTGTGTGTGTGTGTGTGTGTGTGTGTGTGTGTGTGTGTGTGTGTTTATGTGTGTGTGTTTGGGTTTCATCATCCTGTTTTTAATTGTTGGGACTTTCTGCTGTCATGTTTATTTTTGTCTTGTGCAAAAGAGCTGCGACAGCCTTACTCTATTAGTCTGAACGCCCCACGCAGCTGGTAAGAGCAGTGAAGGAGCTCTGGCCCTGCCCCCACCTCCCTCACTTCCTCCCCTCTGACTCCCCCCCTCCCCCCGACCCCCCCCCCCCCCATCCCGGCCTGTCTCATTCTGATAACAATGTAACTCTGCTAAAGGGAACGATAAGATTTGATGCATACCACAAATATGAACCATACAGTGTACACTACATAACTGGGGCTGGACTCCTTTGTGTTACTGTTCACGTTTATTTTCCTCTGAACTTATGAACCTCCTCACTCTTGTGAAACTTTAAGTGGCACTACAGTTTTTGAAATAAGAATTCCATCTGAGCCTCTTCCTCCTGATCTGTGCTCATATTGAATTTCAAAATGTTCTGCATAAATGACTGCTTATGAAGAGACAATGTTATTTACGTTTAGAGATTATTACATTACTTTGCTCTGCTAAACATACATCAAAAATGTTTATCTAAACTGCTATTAGTCATATAAATCAAAATGGATAAACTATATAACCATGCTGCGTAAGAGTTGGTTATAGTTTGCCTATGGGTTGGAGTTTGCAGTCTGCTTTCCTTTGTTTGGGCTCCAGAAATCTCAAGCACCTCAGAGCTGGCCTCTCAACATATGTTCAATATTTAATAACATTACTTCTGCCTGCTGATTTTACAGTGCTTGGTTGTGTTGAATGGTCTAGAGTGCCACATTCAGAAACCATTTGCTTTTTATATCATTAAAAAGAAAAGAGGACACACTTTTGGAATATACATCATTGACGTCACTGAGGTTCTTTGCACTAGTGAAAAATAGACTCCTCCTGACTTTGTGATTTCCCCCTCTAGACCACATGAAGAGACATCTCAGGTACATATTCCAATCTGTTGAAATTCCTGGCCAGGTGCTGATAAAAATGGCTATAATACACACACACACACACACACACACACACACACACACACACATGACAATATCTGTTGGGATTGAGGATGGGAGATTTGTCCACTTACTGTCATTACTATTCACTGCATTAGGTTAGTTGCTTCCAAGTAAAATAGTCTCTTTTATCTGAGTAGCTGAAAAGACAAAATAAATCAGGCATTTAATATCCCTGCCTTCAAACCTCTTGATTTATACTGAGATGAGGTCATGAAAAGGAATGTCCTTAATAACTGAAGATTTGCAAGGGCACCCAACAGTATATAGCAGATGTGACGGGACGTCTTTGAAGTTTTGCTGCCCATAAAACTCTGAAAGGTTAGAGGGAGCTAAAATATTATTTAGCTATTGGAGTGCTCTTAGGAGAGGTCAGGATCATAAGCAGGGAGATGAGGCAGAGGAATTCTCCACTGAATTGTATTTACACCTGAGAGTTTTGTACACAGAGGATAGTTTAACTGTTCAGATGAATCAAGCAAAAATAGTTATTTGAAAATGGATATTGTATAACATAATGCATTTTTGTGATACTGTCTATGATTATACATGTATACACAAAGATACATTTGATCTTATTTTATTTTCTTGTCTCTTGTCTTATTCCCAGAGTTAAATGTAATGCACAAAACCTCCTTATATGGTCTGACCACCAATGGGTAGCCCTGAGACTTGTGCCAAGTGATTATTGTAGCCCTCAACTGACTAGAGATTTGCTGTTTTAAGGAAGCCAAACAAAAGCCCACCACTTTTTACCATACAAAGTAATTAGAAGAGATTAAAGGGATTTGCCTTTTAATCACAAAACAGAAATACAACACAAGTGCTGACATTTTATATCCATTGACTATTCTATAAACCATTTTTTTGCTATAAGTCCTGCGGAGAGAGTTTTCCAATGTTTGCATAAGAATTCTCTTTCACTGTTTAAACAAGTTTGTATTTTCATTTAATATACTTAACTAAGATGTATTTCACAACGCTGTTTACTCCTCCTCGGCTTGAGACAAAAATTAAAACGCAGGAAAAACGTCCTAGAAGCAATTTGGATGCATATTTTGGAGAGTAATTGCCTCTCGTCTTCCTTCCTCCTTCATTTTCTCCCACGTGTGTGTGTGTGTGTGTGTGCGTCCCTTCCTGAGAAACTGGCAGCTCAGTTTATCTGATCCAAGCCCCTCTTCCTGGGAATTTGTTGCCCTTTTGATTTAATAGCATAACCTTTCATGTTGGCTGTCCAGACTCAAACAGGAAGTTGGCCACTTCGGCGTGTTGAGAAGAAGGGGAGAAAGAGGGTTCTCTCTCTCTCTCTCTGTCTTCTATCAAGTGTGATTTGTAGTTTGTGGTGACATTCCAGAACATCCTTAGGTGTGTGTGTGTGTGTGTGTGTGTGTGTCAGACTGGACATGTAAGTATGCGTGTAAATGTGTGCTATGGTTGTTCATTTTCTTTCTGACCTTTCTGTTTTCATATAACATTGAAGTCAATCCTGTTTTCGTTATTAGTGAGGGTTCTGTGTCATCTGTGAGTTCCTTCCATCCCAGCAAATCCAGCAAGACGTGGTGCTGGCCTGCATCTGAAACGTCTAGTCCAGTGATTAGGGAGAGTACTGGACCTTCTAAAAACAGTAACAGTGCTGATCAAGTGAGTCCTTAAAATAACACTCTCCTCTATAAGTGAAATTAAATGGACAGAGGCGCATATCAACAGTTTTTCTTTGCCCCTCAAGCTACAGTACATCTCAGTACATAATGTTTTTTAAAAGAAAGCCAGCTAAAATGCCACAGTGTTGCTGTGACCTGTCATGTTTGAAGAAGAACATGGCCATGCTTATGTTATGATCTGCCAGTCTCCCCATAAAGAGTGTGCTGTGTATCTTAAGGGGTCACTGTTTAGGTCTGTTTTAGACTTGTGGAATGTGGTTCTAAGTGGGATAAAATACTCAAATGCTCAACTTTTGTGGTCTTGGCAACAGCACTCAGCTCTGACAGAACACGGTATCTTCCTCTGTGCAATGGACTTGAAGATCATACAAAGGACTTTGATGAGTGCAATAATTGTCCATACGCTGGGAAGTCACATTGTTTCAAAACTTCAGATGATAGAACTAGGCCACCGAGCAGAAAAGGGTGGTGTTGTTGCAATCCGTGCTCATCATATTTCAGCTTATGTTTGTTATGTTTGCTTCGCACAAACAATAAACACAGTATATCTCTGGCAATGGTCATTGTTTTCCCTGGATTTCTGTCCCTGGGTCTGAAGCAATGAACTCTGGTGACTGAGCGTTTGGGAGTGTTTGTGTTTCCTTGGTCATTGAATGGGGGGCAGCGGCTGGGAAGCAGCGGAGCCTCGGTGACAGGGGGCTGCCAAGAGCCCCAGCTGAGCGGCATGCAGATGTGGGAGCCCAGAGCTTGGGTTACTTACCGCCGCGTGTTTGTTTGTGTGCGTGAGGTGGGCGGGTGGGCTGCCCGAGCGTGTTTGCTTGCCTGCCTGCGTGCAGGCTCATGTGTGACTGTATTTTAGTGGGAAACAGGAACTGAAGCAAGGATAACACCAAACGGAGACAGTTCGTCTTACAGTACACAGAGTGTGCACTGCGAGGGGCCACACACCATATGGCTCACATACAATCTGAGCGTTCTCTCATTGTGCACGTATAGCCCTTTAATTTCATTGGTGCATGAATTATCTCGGCACTTAAAATCAACTAGCAGCTTATGCCACAGACTGACACAAGCACTCACTATGGCGGAATGTCATCTCTCTCTCTCTCTCTCTCCCTTGAACAATGACACGCTACTGTCCCCACAACACCACCATTTAAATCCTACCTTTGCACAAAGTATCATTCCCTAATATGCACCAATTACACGGCATTCCATCACTGAAACAGTCCTTCATGACGCAGACAAGGAAGTGTTTACACACACACACACACACACACATACAGGAAGCTGCACTTGTTTGTAAGGGGGCTGCGCTCTTGAAAGTTTTCTTGGACTTTTCTGAGCGGAGTTTCGCTGCGGCACAGAGGGCAATGGGAACAGCAGCTAAGTGCTTTGGCGGCAGGAGAGGCTAATGCGATGGGACAGCAGCAGTGAGGCGTGAGGAGGAGGAGTGCACTACGAGGGGGCTTCTGGGACAATGGGGCCGCTCTGCTCAAATAAAACATGAAGCTCATCAGGGGCCTCGCGCTGGCTTGCTCAGGCTTTGTGTCACAGTTCCTGCGCCGGGCGTGAGGATTAGAGGCAGTAAAACCAAACTGATTAAATGATTACACAGTTACTGATGGATAGAAAAGAGGAATTACGATTATGACTACTTGTCTTTTCACTGGCTGTCAGCAGCAATTGAGGGTCAATAATTTGATTGCGGTTGAGATGTATCCTTAGAAGATCTGTGTTTCTATGTTTAAATTCCATCTATCTCCTGCATCCCTTTTTGGATGATACTTTTTCTTTTTGCTAATGTCAGACATCTTTTGTGGTTTGTTTCATCCCTCCATTAAATGTGGAAGGAAAGGGGTGTAAATAAATCATTGGATTGCAGTATCTCACTGCTATCTTTGGCCATGATGTCTCTGGTGTAACTTGCATGCCACTTCTTGGATTTATATTAAATGTGCAATAGCCCTTCTTATTTGATGATTTATTTTCAGAGACTGATGTCTGATGGCATATTTCAGAGTCCATAATTTTGTGAATTATTGGTTAATTTTTGGCTTTATCTATACACATTAAAGGCAGTAGTAAATCTAACCACATTCTTCACAATAACAAAAACATTAAATTGCCATTCACTGTTCCATTTATCCCAGAGTAAGGTATGAGGAGGAATCACATAAGATCTATGACGTAGATAGTATACTGTTTCTAATGATGAACAAACTCACACTGACCTAAAGTCTTAATGATGACGAAAAACGTTGGAAAGGTAACAAACTCAACATCAGAATAGGTCCTCCATCTTTATTTGTCCTTACCTAGAAGCGACTGAACATGCAAAGAAAGTATTTTTTCATCTTCGGCAGAAGTAATGAAGCTGAAGAATCGACAGTGTGGAAGGAGGGGGGGTGTTGCGGTGGAGGATCCTTGGAGGGCTGCTAAAAGCCAATCTTCATCTCACCTTGCAGCTCCTGTCTCTCTCAGGATGGGCAGTATCATACATCTGAATCAGTTTTGGACACGTATTACATCCTCATGTTCCAATCACAATTCATCTTTAAATTGTTATGGCCAATCGGTGGATATATCTGCCAATGTAAAAATCATCTAACAATAAATTAGTGCTGTTTATTATTTTTTGTACTGCAGGCCCACCTGTACTACAGTTGATTATTGCCAATATTGTATGGAAATCTTAACCTACTACAACACACTCTCAGCTTTATATAAGCGCTTTAGTTTAGGAGAACAATACATACAACCTAAAACAAAAACATTATTTAAAGATGCTGTGTCTGTTCAATATAATTTTTATCCCAATCTATGACACATATTCATGGCATGCCACTAACAGACCCATTGTTCACTGACACAGATTTAACTGCAAGCAAACATCATACATTGCTGTTGTTGGACTTGCTGTTGAAGGACATATTAGTACACAAGAGACACAGAGAGAAATGCTATAAATACATGTAGCTACTTTCCATCTTCAGCCTCTGTAGTTTATCTTCTTAGATTACACAATGAATTCTCCAACTCATTCCTCAGAGGAAACGCTACCCTGACAAAACAAACTTGATGTAATGCATCTTGCAACCATAAAGCCTGGAATTCACTGCAGTTTGGCCTCTGCTCAATCTCTCTGCTCTTCAGTTACTCCGTGACTTCTGTACACCTGCCTGCCTCAGCTACTGCAAGCACTCTTTAATTCTGTTCAAGCAGCAAGGCCTAATCTGCTGGCCTCGCTTGAAGTTCAGATAAACACTACAGTGACAGTCTCATCCATATATGGTTGGTGTCTTTTCACGGGCCCCTCTGGCCTGGACCTCTTGTAATGCCTGAGTGTATGGACATGCTTTCAGCTATTTAGTTTGGTAGCCTCCCATTTTCCATGATGTGGCTGCAGTCTAATTAACTACGCAGAGGAATGCCTTTCTCATGATTTACTGGATGAGAGGGCCTTTGTTTTGGGCCGGACTATAAATGGTCCACATTTGCAGGAAGCAGTCATAACATTTGTGCCCAAATCTATAAGCTTGAGAATTGCCCCAGATTTGTTAATAAGTGATGACACACTTTCAGATAGGAAACATCTAATATAAATAATAATCCATTTAAATATGTACAAATACATTGTTCTATGCACATGTTTGTTAAAGCATTTACATAATTCATTATGTTTCACCAAATCACAATGTACACAGAACATTTTATTCAAAACATGTTCAACTGAGTGTCATCAGTTATGTGCTGTGTTACCTTTTACCACATACATTGTTCATGCGTGCATACATTTGGTACGGCTTCTGACGTTCTGCCATCTGTCTTTTGCTAATTGTCATCATTTATTACTGTGCATAGACGTCCCTTTCACAATTTGACAATGGATCCATTTTGATTTTTCACAGTTTTTTCTTCAGTGCTATTGATTGAGATCAATTAAATGTTCTGACAAATACCTCCATTAACCGTATTATTAGCACATTTTTCTAATGTACTGTGTAAAGAATCAGAGCAGTTAGCATCAGGTCAGCTGTGGTTCACTGGAGTGTTTGGCTTTCTGAGTGAAAGACACATGATAAGAATGCCATAATCTGGACACTTATCACTCTGTGAGGGCCTGTCACTGGTTCTTGTCCTGGGGCAAGATGGCTGGGGGAGGTGTGAACTGAGGCATGTTATTTATAAACCTCTGAGAATTAGATAACGCAATAGGCATGACTGCTAACACTTAATGTAACTTCAATAACAATGTTTTCACAACACATCATGAATCCATCCATTAAAATCAGATATGTAATTTTCTTTTGTTCCTGAAATATGTGATACTGCTCAATGCATTTATCTAGCTACTGTAGGATGACCAGTGACACCATTTTCTTAAGAATAAACTGGATGCCGCAATGTTTTTTTTTTTTTTAAATCCCTTTGACATTACAAAATAACATGGCTAATTTTAGATGGATTGTACAACACATGTATTTAGTCAGTTGATTCAGGAGCTAAGCATTTCCAGCCCTTTCCACTGCTGTGCTCAGAGGGTGCGTTATTGTACTCAAACACAAAGTCAGGAAACTCGCCGACCATGTTGACTGCAAGCGCCCGCGCACACACGCGCACACACACACACACACACACACACACACACACACACACACACACACACACACACACACTCACTCATATGCTATTTATTTTAAGAGTAGCCTACCTTGAATTAGTAGGAGTATTTCTCCTCTAGGTTGTTGCAGTGAGAATGGAAGACACACTGTGAATTGAAGACATTTATTTAAATGATCACTCATTTTAAGTATTTATCAGTTTTATAGGCAAAACAACAATTCAGTGGCACACAACCCTCAGCAAAACCATTATGATATGCATTTAGTTGTATTAAAAACTGTTGACATTAAATTGCTATTCTAAATTGTAGCTTACGTTAGTTTTTTATTGGCTATATCTGTGTCTTAAACTAATTGGCAGGATATTGTAAACAAATACATAGCCTACTAGTGCACTGCAAAAGTCTAATTTTTTTCTCTCAAATTACCCCTCTGTATAATCTCTAAATAAGATATGGGTCATTACATCTAATATCACATATAATCTAATATCGATTGGATCTGGAAAAAAACGTATTTTAATTGTCTATCAAAACTATGGGCATACATTGAAAAAAGACGTGAGCAACTTAAACAACTGAAATGTGTAGAAGTGGGAAAGGAGACTCTCGCTCCTCCCCAAAAAGCCATGATGCGACAATAGAGAGGTTGGGTTTTGCACCAGCTGAGCCCTATCTGCTGCCTGATTGCCACACAGTTCTTTGGGCCTTCAAATTAGTTGATGACCTAATTGGTGGATAGGGTAACTCTGATACAGACCTCCCCTCTGAACAAGTTACACACTTGGCTTCAGAGTTAACTAAAGCAGGATAGATGTAAGCGGGAGGGACACACAGCCACCTCTTCTCACTTCTCTCACCTTCACAGTGCACCTTTCCACCTTTCTTTCCACTCTGCCACCGTAGTTTAGCTTTTCTATTTTTCCAAGTATTTTTGGGATATACTCGTCTTTATCGCAACTTCACTTGGGCACCTCTTTTCGAACACCAGAAGAAACTGCTAGCTTACGACGCGCAGGAATCTGCTTAAGCAAGGAACAGAACTTTCCCCCGTGTAGTTGAAAAGATTTCAAACAACATGAGTCTCAAATCTGATACCGAGACAAACAACGTATCTATGGAGGAGGAGGTAAGGGGACGTTTCTATTTAATTGTCTTAATTTAAAAAGTGTAAACAGAAAGTTAGTTGTTTTGTACTCCGAGCTGGCTGTAGGCTATGCTACAAATGTTTGTAACGTTAACGCCACTGTCCGTTTATAGTCAGTTGATTTGTCTTGTGTGAGCATTTTACGTTGTTTGAACAACTCTGAGCTCTTTATTGTCATCTTTTGAGGCATAGCTTATTGCCAATCAGCGGTGGTGGTCGGCTTTCATTCAGCTGCAGTCTCATCAAAGACAGTGCGCACCTCTAGTGCTTGTTGAAAATGCTTACAATTACTGAGTTGAAGATAAGTTGGTAGGCTACTTCATTTCAGATTTCCTAACTTTTTTTTTTTTATTAGACTTTCAGTAGTTTAAGTTCGCAGGCTTTTGTGGTGTCTGGTTACATTATCAGTTATGTCTACCTATAGATAGCTTGTTATGTCCAAACATGTATTAATACAACACAAGAAAAAGCGACAAGGTGATCATGGAACGCCTAAAGCGATATGGTGTACTTGGATCAAAGCGTGTTTTCCCCCATTGAATGCGAATCAAAAGGTTATCTGGGTGGATTTGAGCCGCTTTTGTACTTGGCAAGTTATTATTTTAAGGCCAAGTTCATAAGAAGATTTGAGCATTTTCAATAGCAATAGGAAGTCATGTTGGGTCTTTTCACCGGTAAAACAATGCCTCCCCCTGACCCCCATAACCAATTTTTGGAATGGGGAAAAACTATTGCCAAAAGGTGTCGAGGATCAGATTATAGTGCATAGGCTACGGGCACACGGACGAATCATATGAAAAACTGTTTCAATTGAAGTTTAATTTTAGATTTGTTTTTATTTGGAAAAAAAAAAATCTTTCTGAAGGTCTGACTATCTGGTGGAATTGTTTTATCATTTCGCCATAGTAAAGGCAATGCTTTCACACCAGACAAAATCTGAATGAGTCAAATAGCCAAATGCAGCAAGCCTTTACAGATCCAGTCAGTTATGGTATGCCCTAAATACATACATCTTTATTACAATACAGCCTACTTTTGAACATATTTATGGTACACTAATAGAGCCCCTCTGAATCTGTCGATATCCAGTACTTGTGCTGCTTGAGCACACCTGACCTTGAATGATTGCATCAACCTGTCTTGATCCTCAGACAAAGGAACGAGATGTACAGGCCTTTACGAAAGTGAACCTCCTGAGGCTGTATTGAAATGTTGCCACATTTCATGTCGCGTTTGAAGTGGTGTAAGAAAAAACTGAACAATATGTTGTGTGGAATTTATTTTTAAAGGCTGTTCATGGACAGCGATGGCGTTGTGTTTGTCTATTGTGGTGCTGCTGAAAAGTGATGTAGTGTGGGCTGAAGCTGTTGCCACTTGATGTTCCGGTGTACCCTTGCGCACAGTTGGTCTCATAGCAATGGGTTAAGGGAAGGAAATGTGGTCATGCTGTGCATGACTGTCCTGCACTGCTCTGCTGGCAGCCCACTGCTGATAAGACCCTCCCTCGGAGCCACAGGAGCTCTTAAGGGCTAATCATCCACAGGCAAATGGACATTCAGGATTACGTCTTCAGTCCCTGACACCATTTCAATTTCCCAGGCATTCAGAATTTCCTGTAAAAATGTGGTGTTTGAGTGATCGCTGGCCCATAATGCCTCCATGTTGTGAGAATGGTGTGTTTGGGATGGAACTGGTTTGAGCGTGCATGTATGTTCGACCTGCTGGTAATGCCCCCTCATGAGATTTGTTCTACGTTATCAGAATCCAACTATAAATGAATTCTTTGGTTGAATTTCTTTCATTCCCTAGGTGCGCACACTGTTTGTGAGTGGCCTCCCAACAGATATCAAGCCCCGTGAACTTTATCTGCTGTTCAGACCATTTAAGGTTAGACTGCGCAATTGCTTTGTATTTTCTATTTGAACATAACTTCTGGGTTCTTAAACTTCTGTTTTTAATAGTTTAACTGTAGCCCTGTTTTACTACACAATGCCATTGATTTGACTGTATTTGCTATATCCTTTATCCCACCAATAAACCTTTTAATCACTTTTTGGTTGTTTGACTAGGCTTGTAAAAACATTTAGTTACTGTGGGGTTTTTTTTCTACTGCTGGCTGTGACTGTGGGCAGCACCATATTAGTAGTTTGCTTCATATGGGGAGGAGCAGCGGAATTCCTATCTCCCCAAGCATGTGACTTCATGGCTGTTAATTGGATTTATTTTCCTTTTCAGGGTTATGAAGGTTCACTGATTAAATTAACATCAAAGCAGGTGAGATGTTGCTGGTTATTGCTTGGAATTACAGAATTTTAACCCTTTCCTTCAAATTGGCACATCACTACGTATATGTCCACTTATCCCTGTGATTGACTTGATACTTGCAAGTAATTTGATTGCTATAAGGACATTTCTAAAGGTAACATAACTTTATGGAGGCTGGACTTTAGATTGTCATTTATAAAATTCAACATGTGTTTTTGCTACTTCTGAACGTTGGGCAAATGGTTAGTTGACCTAATCAAGTTTGTTTTGAATGGAGTAATTCACTGTTCATGCTTGTGGAGCATACATATGAAGAATTGTCTGTATGTATTCAACCTGCATGTATTGATGAGTTTCATCTTACCATTGATTAATGATGTACCAAGACAGATTGTGAACGTCTTCTCTACCCTTTTCCAGCCTGTTGGGTTTGTTACCTTTGACAGTCGGTCTGGCGCTGAAGCGGCAAAAAATGCATTAAACGTAAGCACTCAGTCAACTGTAACTGAAGCTCTGAATTATTGAACTGTCTGCTTTTAGATGATTCACAGAGGGATGGTCCCTTCAAATTTGCTTCATCTTAGTAATACACTTGGAATAAGAACACTGTA
The DNA here is from genome assembly GCF_963854185.1 of Sardina pilchardus. Lineage (NCBI taxonomy): Eukaryota > Metazoa > Chordata > Actinopteri > Clupeiformes > Clupeidae > Sardina > Sardina pilchardus. The sequence continues at coordinate 2,789,025 of NC_085004.1, forward strand.
TTTTCTTTCATGGTCCTGCTTCACTTTTATTAGCTTGGTGGGGCTTCCTTCTCATTTTCACAGATGAAATCCTTGGCCAGTTTTATAAACTGGACGAGAGTCCAAGTAATGTTGGAGGCCTATTTTATTCTGTAGATGCGCACCTGTTCTTTTGCAGATATACATTGTAGGTTCCATTTCAACACTAGAACTAGGTACACTGTACACATTTTCCAAGTAGCTCTCTTCTGCAGACACATCACTTTTAATATCCAAGCAGTACCATTCACCTGCATGTGAACACAAGCTCAGGGCACACTGCACATTGGGGTCCGTCCGCCCTCATTGTACCCCCCTTTTGTTCTCAGGGGATACGTTTTGACCCAGAAAGTCCACAGACCCTACGGTTAGAGTTTGCTAAGGCCAACACGAAGATGGCTAAGAGTAAACTGATGGCCACACCGAACCCCACAAATATCCACCCCGCTCTAGGAGCTCACTTCATAGCACGGGACCCATGTAAGTTTTCTCCAGCCACGCATAGAGCTAGCACTTGCACCGCACTGACAACAGTAACCCGCCCTCAAGACAGCGAGAGGGGCGTAAAAAAACCTGCAGCTCCACATCACCAAACTAATTTCACTCACATGCATGCCAGTAGAGCAGAGGGCCCTTTTGCTTTGTAAAACTACAAGTGTCACTCTTTCACAAATGAGCAACTGTCAAGGGCAAGCTACAGTTTTGTCATTCAAGCTTCTCATGGTTGGAAGGCTGATCAGTACACCACTACTAGTACTCCGTGTGCTGGCTGGGACTTGAGGCCCAGTGTATATTTTTTCCTTTATTTCTTTTTACAGTAAAAGTGCACACTACCAGTGTGTTAGGATCTGGATTAGTTCATTTAGCTGTATCCTCTGCAGCCTTTAGAGTAAAAAATAAAAAGGTAAAATTGATGACTCCATGCCTTCTGTAATAACTTCAGTTTGCCCTATCACATGGCTGTAGCATATACCATAGGGGACATTTTCAACACCCATTTACCAAACTGCCATGCCAATTTGTTGAACCAGGGAGTGTAATATTCCATTCGTGCTTGTGTTTGATATAACATACCGTGTTTTGAATTACTGATCATGATTTTTACTACTTTGCAAGTTACCGTTGTAGGTCAACCCTAACAATGCACCGATATGCCTTGTGTGTAATAAGTGCTCTGAGTGAGTTGTCTATGTTGCCATGGGTGGTGGTCCTGGTGTGCCTTTGCAGATGACCTGACGGGGGCAGCGTTGATCCCTGCTTCACCTGAGGCCTGGTCCCCTTACCCACTGTACACCACTGAGCTGACCCCTGGTCTTCCCCACACAGCCTTCACCTACCCTGCCGCCGCTGCTGCCGCTGCCGCCCTCCATGCCCAGGTCAGTGGGAGTTTTTTTTTTTATTTTATTCTATTTTAGTTGTATTTTTTTCTAAAGCAAAATTAATTGACTCATACCAGGTGAGTAGTCTCTCAGAGGAACATTTTAAACATGTATTGCATTTGAGGGCAGCTGGAAATCTGAAGCCCTTTATTGATTCAGTATGTTAAGTTTTCATCTTTACCTCTATCTCTACATTAAGATTAAGGTAAAGAAAACTGGAAACAGACCACAAATTAAGTCCATTATTAGGGAACTCTGGTGACAAGTTTATTTTAGAATGTGTCTTCCAAATATACCAAAAATGAGCTGGAAAATATCAAGTAAGAAAAATTTTATAATTGTATTTCACCTCTTTGAGTTCCTGACATAGCAAGAATCACTAAGTATGACTTGCATACTGAAAGAACCTGTCAAGTCATTCAGGTCTAGTCTTGAAGTGCCAACTTATTTTCAGAATTCCCAGGTTCTCTGTCAGAATACTGCATCCTCTCAGCAAAACCCGTACACCAGGACCTTTAATTGGAGTGTGATGAGAGATTTGAAGTGAACGCTGTGAATGACTTCACTGTGCACCTTCATGAGGAACAGATCAGTGTACCCATATGAAAGTCTATTCTCTGAGGAATTCGATGAACCATGAGCCATAGTGATGGACACTAGGTTTTTCTTTCAGTATTTTATTTTTTTTTATTTATTTATTGTTATAGCCAGGTTGTCTTTATTCTTAAATTGTAATATGGACTTTGAAAGTATTTGTCTAAAATGCTGGTTTGGATTACTTAATGTGGCATGTGCATTGGGCTCTGCTGTAAGACAGTGCTGTGATTTGGTGTCATGGTACTAGTGAACACTTTGTGGAATATGGTTGATTTTGGTCTGAACTCCAATATAAAGGTTGTTAGAAGAATTGTGAGAACCAGTACATTTATGTTTTGAGCTATGAATTCTTTAAGATCTCCATGGGTGGAATTTCCACCTGCAAATTTGATGTTCCACTGGATAGCCCTTTTTAGATTTCTTTCATAAAATACTTGCCCATGATTCTGTCAGTCAGAAAAAACTCATCCACTGCCTAGAAATTCTTGGAAAAAAGCTGTGCAGTCTGAGGGGAGGATTTTCAATAAGTTGGTCTGAAGAATCCATCCTACTAGTCAGTTTTGCAACTGACCTGCATTAGCAGCAAATAAAAATGTCTATATTTAATTGGCTTTCCTTGTGCTAAAAGAAAAGCTTTTGGAAAATGGAACATGAACGTGGCATCCACAAGACATTGATCAAAGATGTCTCATGTCATGTCCAATCTTCCACATTCAGTAAGTCTGTAATTTTGTCCCTTCCTCTCCTTCAGATGCGCTGGTATCCCTCTCCATCAGAGGCCTCCCAGCCAGGGTGGAAGTCACGTCAATTCTGTTAGATTATTTGTAAGTGACTAATGATTTTTTTTTAATTTTTATCATTGGTATATTGATCCAAGTGGTCACGTTTGGAATTTTGCACACACTGAGCCTGGCAAATGATGGCATTTTGTTAAATGTGTGGTTTGTGCATGTTCTTGTCTCCCCCTCTATGCAGACACTTCACACCAGGGTCGGTGTCCCACTGGAGTGAGACGTGCAGAGCTCTTTGTTATTTAATCAGGTTTATTTAATGGATAATTTACATAGCGGACGATGTTTCATTTGGAAACGGCCAGACGGTGTTTGAAGTAAAATCTTTTTCAATCACATTCTGATGCTGTGTGATGACTGTGACGGTACAGACATAGCACTTGCAAAAATCCAAGCTATTTTCTTTCCTTTAGGGGAGGGTGTTCTGCAGAGGAAATATAAATTTATGAAGTGACGAAGCTGCTCTTTTCATAGGGAAGGACTAGGCTTTTTGGGGAACTGAGGCAGCCATAGTGCATGTTCAATTTTGGCATGATGTAGAATGTATGGTTCTGTGTTTGTTTTACAGTACAGTCAGTTGCCTCAAGGCCATGGCCTTTTCCATTTTTTCTTTGTTTTTCATTTGCCTTCTATCTTCTGTGTCTTAGTCTAGCTCCTGTATAAAAAAATAAGAAAAAAAAAGAAGCTATACTTGTAATATATGCAAAGTGGTGTTAAACTTATTGGTATTTTATTTTCCTGGAGAATATGTTTTGCATGCATTGATATTTTCTTTTCGAGTTCAACATCACCCTTGCAAAAGTGGAGCCAATATGTAGAGCATCAAGTTGGTGAATCACCATTATTGCAACCCCTGTGTGACAATCTTGTCTTGCCAAATTATTGATGTCTAAGAGTATATTTGAACAAAAAAAGTACAAGTATTTTTGTACTTTTGTGCAATGTATATTTATGCATTTTTGTGTGATTAAATCTGTACAAGGTAATATCTAGTTGTCTTTTCCATTTTGAGTTTGTGTGGGTGTAATAATCATTTATCCTGTTTGACATAGGTTACTGGTGCAATAGTCTTTCCTAACTTGCTTTGTGTTGCATGGCATTTTTTTGGAACTGCAACTTTGTATCCAGGGTTGGCTGTTAAAATATCTTTATGAATGTGAAACTGGATTAAAAGAAACCCTAACCTCAAGGTTGAAGGGATGGCAGTCCATGTTTTAATTTGCTGGTGGGAAATGTATGGTTTCTGTTAGCAGAATTTAAATTGTGCTAGAATTCCCATTTTGTAAATTATGTGAAGAAATTAATGCAATAAATAAGATGTTGGGTAGTTTTATTCTAGTCAGCTTTGGATAGATTACAGGCAACTTGTTGCCACGTGACTCACTGAGTGCAACACTTCAGATTAGAATTCTACCATAGTGGATGATCATGATGCTATGTCATTCTACAAATACCTGGGTTGCAATAATCGAGCTGAGTCCTGACATTCCATCACCAATCAAACTAGAGTAGTTTTCTTACTGCTTGCAATGCAATTGATTTATATTAAATGTGAACTAGAATTTGAATATGCACAATAGACTAAACATCCCAATTCAATAACAAATCATAAGCAATGGCAAGAGGAGTTGACTTTAGTTTAGAATCTTCATCCTAATTGTGTTTCAACTTAAACAAATGTAGGATACATATTTTGTGCTATAAGGAGGAAATGCATGGCTTGACCAAGCTAGATCCTGTTCTATAATTTAACTGCATGCAAACTCGTCCATCGTGTAAACATACACTGAATTTCTTTTTTTTTTTTTTTTAGATGGATAATATTGGGGAAAAGTCCAGATTATTTTGTTCTGAATTGTAGTGTCTGAGTTGATGTTAATGTTATGTAAGCAATTAAAATATTGTAATTTCAGTGCTTGAATTGTTAGAACAAAAGTAAAAAGTTTGCGTTTTCAGTACGAATTAACTTATGGTAACTCCCAGAAAGGGGAGAGCTGTTTTATTGTTCCATTGATAATCATGTATTGCTGTGATACTGTATATCCATGATGAGCCTTCTATTTACAACAAAAATTGACAGAACTTCTGAAAGGGATATGGAATCCATGTTCATTGAGAATGTCGTGATAAGAATTTGGCAGTAGTCATTTTTTCCTTGTTACCCAAGAACTAATAAATTATAAACAATACAATTGTGTTTGTCAGTTGTTTCACTCACAGACCTTGTTAAAGATGCAAGTTACAAAAACAATACCTTAAATGCATTTAAAGCAAAGTATGTTTCTGGTGGCTGTAGATAGTTGAGACTTGGAACAGAGCCTAGGGATATTAATTGTGTAGCACAGTGCCCATTATGTTTTATGTCACTGATTTCTGGCTTATGGTGTGGTTGTTACCGAGGGCCTTCTTGAGACTTGAGCACCATCTAGAGGAATATTTGTGAAATATACAATGCTGCTCTCTAAATGTACAGTGGGTCTTGGATTTACAGCATTTATGTAAATATGTACCAATGCTTGTTGGTTTTGGGGGAGGAATTGATAAATTGAGTAAGAATGATTATTTTAGTTTGTAATAGAAACCTACTGTGTTCTAATTGACCTTTCCTAAGAATGTCTATTGAAAGTGTCAGTTCAGAGATTCAAGAGATGGCGATATTTGTTACAAGTAAGAAAGTATAATGTAGTGCCTGCCTCACTCTAATAATTCCTTTCAACAGATCTATCTGTTTTCTTTCTGTGATACAAAATGTATACAATACCAGGCTAATGGTATCTGGTTCAGCAAGTAATGGTACAGTACTGATTTAAAATGCTTGTGGTCATTTGGAATGAGTTCTAACAGACACAGATATAGCTTAAAGAACAACTCTAGTCCAAGAACAACATAGGATCTGTTGTTGGATGATAATGAGCGTAAACCTTCATTGGAGACCAAAACAATGTTAATCACGGCGGTTTTGAGGAAGATAGGAATATGCATTTATGCCTAAACAGCATATAGCATAGCCTATGGGGGCATCTTTGCTACATCAAAGTTAATCAGTCTTTGAAGTCAGTAACCATGCTACTATGGAGAGGGTCTCTGCAGATAAGCTGATGCATTTTCACCTTTGTAAATGCAAAGAAAGGCCTGCTTGTGCAGTCAGCATATTACAGTACTACCTTATTATTATTCCAGTCGCCTCCATCTTGCGAGAAGAAATTTGTACAAATTGATTACCTAACTCTCCTCCTGTTGTGTCCCGTGACAGTAGTGTGTGCTGCATTCGGTAATCAACATGTACAGACTTCTAGCTCTTAAAAATTAATTTTGCCTGTCAGAACTCACCCCATGTCTTCATTCCGGATATGTTTATACTGGCAGATCAGCTTCCTGGTTACATTAAGACATTGATGGATACAGCTCTTTCCTGTAGTCACTGTCTTCAAGACCTACCTCATCTCACTGTAATGTAGACCAACTTGTAAAAATGTTGTGTGCCACTCCCTGCAGAAAACGGGAAAAAAGGGTTTAAAATGTACATTACCAGCTACATTAACAACTATGAGGGTAAGTGGGTAATAACATGTTAAATATTAACCAAGCAACTGATGTTACTGAACTGGTTAGAAATCTTTCGCTATTTTGTTACTAGCAGCACTCTATTAAAACAGACAGCTTAAACAGGAAGTTGATCTGCCAGTATAATGCCAAACGAATGATGGGGTAGATGTGATAGAGGTCATTGTTTATCAGTCAAACTGTGATTTTGAGTAAAGACTGTCAGAGCACAGAGTAGACAGAGTACTGTCACATGGACATAAAACACTTAGTCAGTTTCATAAACCAGAAGACTTCAACATTGATCTGGCCCACTTCAGATACCGCTCAAGTTCAACTTTGACTCACTATAACTGCTCATAAGAAGCTGTTGTCTGACCAAGTCTTTAGAAGATGGCTGACAGTTCAGTATTTGTTCCTGCAGAGTAGCTGCAGAGTTGTTGTTCCCGGCTGCAGTTAACTGCAAAACATACAGGCAAGGATAGATCTACTTGAATCACATGCATTGCAAAATACAAAGTACAAATGACAAATACATCATAGAATCTACAGTAGACTAAAGTTGACTGAAAGTTGACTAAAAACAGGTATAAAACATTATTTCTTATTTATTTTGTAACATTACTCATTATTGGCACCCCTAGAACTTGAATATAAATAGGAGAATGATTTTGTTGTATTTAAGTTAAAGCAACACTTTTTTGTACCTTAAAATAATGTTTCCATTATTTTCCAAATCATTTCAGAGGTTCATCAACTCACTTCTGCATTCGCTTCGCTCCCCTCTATTAGCTATAACCTCACTATGTAGGTTTATCAGATTGGATAGTGGATTTCTAGTGCGATGGAATGAGACATAAACTACAAAAAAGACTTGCATTGATGTTGTAATACATCATACGTTCATAAAATCATGCAACATACTCTACCTTGTCTGTGGACGTTGTTATTGGCAAAACCAGTGCTGGATAAACAAATACCGTGCATGTGACCGAGGAAAAGTGTGCTTGGTTAAAAATGCCCATGTTTACAGTTAAAACAATAATTTAAAGGTTCTGACTTACTTGCTTGGTTATCTTGCCCCCAAGCACAGTATGGAGGATGGTATGATGGGAGCGTACCTACGTTCCCCAGGTCCTATGTTCCCCGGGTCCTATGTTCCCCAGGTTCCCCGGGTCCTATGTTCCCCACTTTGTATGGGACCAGGGGAACATAGGATCCTTTTTTTCTTACATTTTAAAAAGGGTCCTATGTTCCCCGCTTTTCCCAAAAAGGGTCCAGTATGTATTGCAACCGGGGAACATAGGGCCCTTTTGGGAAAAAACGGGGAACATACTGTAGGACCCGGGGAACATAGGGATGACCCCGGTATGATAGGCAAACAATTCCAAGACACACTGTTGGAGAGTAACAGAAAAAGGTATCATCTTGGGGTCACCAAGCCCCCCCCCCCCCAAAAAAAAAAATCTTCAAAAGTGACCTCAGTGTGAATAGATTATAGAGGGCATGCCAGGTAAAAGCCTTTCCTGTAATTTAATTACAAATGTAAATGACAGGAGTTACTGAATGAAATGAAAATTGCACTCTTTGGCAAGAAACATTTTAGCTGGTTTTGGTGTACATAGAAGAATGTCTTTACTGAAAAGTATCCCATATCTAATAAGAATTATGGTGGAGGGGCTCTGACATTGTGGGGCTTTTTTTGTATTCCCAAAGGTCATGGGGATGCCATCTTAAGATGCTTTGTATCATGAAACCCAAGCAAAACCTGATATTTTCAATGAAAATCTCTGCCAAAACACTAAAGGTGGGTCATGACTGGATCATTCGCCAGTTCAAGGAAGAAAAACAAATGACCGGATCAAAACAAAATTGGTTTACCTAACACAAAATCAAGCGTCTGCCATTGCCATTTCAGTCCCCTAATATAAACTATATAGAAAAACAGTGGGGTGAGTCAAAGGGGAGAATGCCCAAGTGTGAACCTAGAAATCTGGACGATCTGTGGAGATTTTGTAAAGAGGAATGGTCTCAAATCCCTTGCTTAGTATTCTCCAACTTTATCGGATGCTATAGGAGAATATTATGGGCTGTTTAATTGGCAAAGGGTGGCTTAACAAGGTATTAGCAGGGAGGGATGCCAATAATTTTGACCAATGTGTTTTTTTTTTAAGTTTATATTGTTTTGGGCTTTTATGCCTTTAATTGTCAGACAGGACAGTGTAGAGAGACAGGAAGCGAGTGGGAGAGAGAGTAGGGGTGGGATCCGGAAAGGACCGCGGGGCGGGAATCAAACCCGGGTCGCCGGCGTGCAGTGCAGTGATTTTCCTTTTTCTCAGAATAAAATTGCCTCGCTTCAAGGTTGGAGTTTCCTCCCATCATTTTTATTGTGGGATTGCAATAAATCTTTTTTTAACTGTTTTCAGTCATCTTTACCAGGGTGCCAATAATTCTGGAGGATAAGGTATATTTTACTACACAGACACAGACATATGAAATATTAAAAATGGACAGCAAATACAAAAAATCTTATCTGAAACTATGCATCATATCAAGGAGAGCTGGGATTCACCTGTGTGTGCCTCTGTTAATGGTATAGTTTGCAATGTGAGCAAACATCGAAAGTCAACAGCCAATGGCAACATGTTGATTGGCTAAACTAAAGCATTGTATCAGGCCATTGTTTTGAGAGCTCACGCAGAAGTATAGCTAGGTAGCCTACTGTAGATGAGAGTGAAGAACAATTGAATTTCACAAATAATATATTGGATCAGACAGACACTTAGGTTGCATTACAGTTCACTTTCCTTCTCTAACTTCCTTCCCTGGAATGAAATGGGAGATGTTTCAGTTTCCTTAATGGAAGGTGTCAATTCAATGGAAAAGGAAAGTTGACAGATAGCTACATAAAAGTCATTGCTTAAAAGACCATGAACCATTGCAGTGTAGCTCGGTAAGCTGCATGCTCCGTTTTGGATAGGCCTATACAGATAATTAGGCTACTGAATTGAGAAATTCTCCGTCAATAGTGTAAGTATTCACTGCTTAGTGGCTTTGCAGTAACCTCCTATATTCTCTATTTAGTATTCTCAACACAAAAAAACATACCTCCTGCTGCAACATCTCACACAACTCATAAAAGACCATCAGTGAAACAGTTTAGTTTACCAATATTGGGTTGTACGGCTGACCTAGCCTCTCCTCGCTATCCATGGTGCTGAATGTCGTTGCAGATTGAAACAACGTACGCTAACGTAGGTTGATTGAAATAACGTCACTTTGTTTACGGAGTAATGGAAATGCAGCCTGCTTGTAGTAATTCTGGTAAGAAAACCGCAAGAGCAATTGAAAAGCTGGCACGCGTAGTTCACGCTCTGTTAACAACAAGACGAACACCGACACGTGCTCGAGGTGATTCACACCACATGGGTGAGCATGCAGTAGTCACGTCACTCGCCTGCCTTCTCATTCGCTCCTGTATTCAGACAGAAACTATTCCAATAGGCTAGCCAAGTCTCTCAACCGGACTCGAGACAATTCTATGACAAAGCAGAAAAAACTAAACGAAAATAAACTGAACATAACAGTACAGAATCTTTCAAACTCAAAAGTTTAGTCTACAACGTGGCGGTTAGCCTACTTGCATGTTTATAATGCAAGCACGCTGACCTGTATTTGAACCCCTACCAATTGTCAACAGCGTTGACGACATAGGGGAGCGCACCTTTTTCTAATCATGAGTGCTAATTTTAAATGGCTGAACAGGGCATAAGTAGACCTCAGTTAGCTGGAAGCGGTTATGCTTGAAAAAATTCTGTTTGACAACTCTACCATGGCATTTTCTCTGGTAAGTGGTGCACACACTATAACGAAGAGATAAAAGTTTCACATCGCTATGTTTCAAGAGAAACTAAATAACGTTACTGCCCATACATTTCAGAGGGGTTTAAAAGCTGAGGTGAAATGCCAATTTAGTTTGACAAGCCCAGTAGCGCTTTAGTCTATTTCACTTTCCTAACATGACTTCAGTTACTCAGAAAGAAAAGGCTACTGTTCACCTGAATGTAATGTTCAGCTATTTCGGATGCTTCAGAAGGTTACCAATAATACACTAATCTCATGTTTCTGGTGAAATTATGTTCTTTCACTTACAGAGAGACGAACCTAGTATCCATAACAGATGGGAGTCTGAGGCCCCTGCCTTAGCTTCATGCAGTAATGCCAATATTTTCCGCAGAATGAATAGCATGTTGGGCAACTCTTTGGACCTCACGGGCGTGTGCAACACTCCCGGTGGCAAGGGAAGACGAGACCCTTTGTTTGGTATGCTATGCTAAATTGTTTGTGTCGGAACAGACCTGTTAACATGGTTGTATAGAAGTGTCACCAGCTGTGAAAATTGACTATGTACATGCTGTTGTCACGGATTTAATTTGACCTCCTTTTGTAAGCCGCCTTTGTTGTACACCAAGAATAGCTGATTCATGCTGCACCACTGCAGGCCTCTAGCAATGCAGCACATGAGGGCTGTCCAGAAACTTGCCAGAAGCTTGGCAAGGTTGAATCAGCCTGCATTTCCTTAGCTTATTGTCTATTTCTTGGTAATTTTTACTCTATTTTACACACTGGTTTATATTTTCAGGTTGTCACGCATGTTAAATGTCCTTAAAACATATTGGTTATGAAGGATCATATTCTCTTACATTATTTACATTTCCTTCGTTATTTAATACCCAGTAGCATGTGACTTGTCAGAGTAATACTAAGAGTAGTAGATTGTAGTGGTCACCAGTGTTCCCTCATGTGACTTGAGTCAGTGGTACATGGTAAACAATGCTGCATTAGTGAGGCTGTAGTTAATAGGGCAGTGTCATGCAGCCAGATGCAAAGCCACTGTGATGGGCTCTCACTCTCTCTCTGCCCGCCCCTCCTCTGCTCAAGCTGAAGTTGCTGAATCGTGGCTGTGGCGGTTGGACGCGCTCCAGCTCGGGAGTGCAGTGAGGGGGCTGGAAGTGTGATTCGCACAGCCCGGCTTCTGATCAGTCAGCTGCTGCTGTCTGAGCTGGCGTTATTGGAGAGCAGGCGGAGGCTGGCCTGGTGTAGGGCTGTGTCTGCCTTTTGGTCAGCCCCCCTACTTGCTGTTATGGCTATCGTTAATCCGTCTCTCTCTCCCTTTCTAGCTCCTTTCTTCCTGCACTTATTTCCCTTTTGTCACCCTTTTTCTGACTCTCTCACTCTCTCTCTCTCTCTCTCTCTCTCTGTCCTGTCTGTCTGTCTGTCTCTCGCTCGCTCGTCCAGAGCACAGGAAAGTGCTGGAGCTGTGCCTGCCGAGACAGACGTTCCGCTTGTTTTGTCAGCCGGAGAATTTGACAGGAATTTTCATTGGTGTCGCACACAGTTGCCAGCGGAGGCGAGCGGAGAGGCGGGGAGGGGAGGGGAGGGGCAGTGGGGTGATGTCATTAGCAGGAGGGTGTGAGTGCATCAGCACCTGGGTCACATGCTGGGTGGGTCTGAGACGCAGAGAGAGAGATGCGTGGCAGAGGCAGCCGCCGCACTCGCCGCTGGCTCAGGTTTGGCTCGGCTGACTCTCCGGCAGCGCTCAAGTGGGGAGGAGAGTACGCTGTGACGGTTATTTTTATCAGGAGGATTTAGTGAGGCAGCCAGCTTGCTCCCTCCCTCTCCCCATCTCTCTCTCATGGCCCACAGCTGATGCGGGGCTCCTTAACTCTTGTATCCACATTCTCCTCTTCCTCCTCCTCTTCCTCCTCCCTTTCCTCTGCAGACCGGCAGGACTCGGACTTCTCTGCTGCGGCGAGCAGGATGCTTTTCCCCAACGCCACACAGGAACCCCCGCGGGGGCTGCCCGACATCAATGACCTGGGCCTGGGCCTGCAGTCTCTCAGCCTGTCTGGGTGGGACCGCCCATGGAGCAACCAGGAGAGCGAGCCGGTGCCTCAAGCAAACTCCTCCTCCAGTGAGTACAGTCCTCGGTCTCAATATTGCAACTTGTGTACAATTGTTTGGGTTTTTTTTCAGATTGTATTGGGTGAGGCAGCTATGTGGGTGTGTCTTCTCATGTGGTAGAATGTTCTACATGTTTCTAGAGTGTTCTGACCCATTGTTTTTGTTCTGTGACTGTGAAGTTGGTAGACGTATTCTGGCTGTGTACTGATATTGCCATGTCAGGAGACCAGTATGATGTAACACAAAGCATTGTCCTTGTAAGACTTCTGTTGATATTGTTGCATACAATGTATCCCTTGTTTTGTTGGTTACTCAAAGCTCATGATGGTTCATGATTTAAAAGGATGTTGGGGACATTTTGTTTAGCACTAGACTGCCTTACCTTTCAAAAGGGATATGGAATGATTCTAAATGCAGTCTCTTTTCTCACTAATGCACATTAGATTAGCTCTCACATTTCAGACTTCACTTTAGTCATTCTGAGGAAAATCCATTAATCATTTCAATTCTAATGTCAGTCAGGTCAATCTGGCTGCATTGCCAATACTTTCCATGACTGGAGGGTGTAATATTTTGACTGACCGTGACGGTAACCAATGACAAGCAGCTTGTTTGGTGTTTGAAACCTGTGCTGCATAGTTCACAGCTGATATCACCAGTAGCATGTGCAATCCCTTTGATGAAGGCCTCATGCCTCTTATTTTGGTTACGTGTTAAGTAAACGGCACACGAATTCCATCCGCCATTTAGTTTTTATACAACTGAAGCCAGTTTAATTGAGGAGACCACACCTTGGTGTCCTCATTTTGTCAATACGTGATCCTCTTTAGTGTTGGGGATGCTCGGAAGTCCCCTTGGCCAGCTCCGCAACAAACCCATGGGCTTCCCCACTGAGGCCATGACTGGTGCAGACTTCCTGGATAAGTTTCCCGGGATGGCCCGCATGAACCCTCGGCTGGACTCCCGCTCCTACCTGGACTCTCGTTCCAGCAGCCCGGTGGACTCCGAGACCAGTGGGTTCAGCTCCAGCTCGGACCACCTCTCCGACTTGCTGGTGGGTCTATTGTTGTTTATTCACTCGGTTAAAGGGACACTTCACCGATTAGCATTAAGCTTTGTCGCTTTAGAAAATCAGTCATGTTTTTGAATGGTTGTGCATCACTCCCTCAGTTTGCCTTGAGATGGGAGAAATACAGATTTTAAGGAAACCCATGAATAGGACTTCCTGCTTTCAATGATGTAAAATGATGATTTTTACATCATTGAAAGCAGGAAGTATGACATTGAAATCCGTATTTCTCCTTTCAAGGCAAACTGAGGGAATGATTCATGACCATTCAAAAACATTACTGGTTTTCTAAAGATACAAAGTTTAATGCTAATCGGTGAAGTGTCCCTTTACACCTTTCAATTGTCATTGGGATCACAACGATTCAATCAGTGGTTTCCCCACTTTTCTTGGATTTCTGGTAGTGTGTGTTTTTTGAGATGAATGTTGTGTGTTTTATGAGTTTATGAGATGACGACGAGTTGGCAGTCATCTGTGTTCTCATTTGGCAGTCATCCCTGAGGATATCCCCTCCACTGAACTTTGTGATGTCCAATATGCAAAAAGATCATCTGAAGCTGGCGCTGGGTCAGCGTCTGGACCACGACAACTCTCCACTCACCCCACCACCCAGCGCCACCCCAGCTAATGCCCTCGCCAAGCGCTGGCCTGGGGCATCAGTGTGGCCCAGCATGGACCTCATGGATGCTGCGGATGAGACCTTTAGTATTGAAAGGGAGGCCAGGCTCCACAGACAAGCTGCTGGTATGTTTATGGTCCTACATGTTTATTTCAATCAAAATGACAGTCATTTGTTGACTGTTCTTGAATTTCCCCTTGGGGATCAATATCTATCTCTATCTATCTGTAATTTTTTTTATTATTAAAGCCCGAATCTTGTTTTAAGTAATGATTAGCATTTTTTGTGTGTATATAGGGCTCTGCGTGCTTCAAAATTGTTCATTATTTGTGCTCACTTGTTTCCACACAGCTGTGAATGAGGCCACTTTTACTTGGAGTGGACAACTGCCACCCAGAAACTACAAGAACCCCATGTATTCCTGCAAAGTCTTTCTGGGAGGTGTTCCTTGGGACATCACCGAGGGTTTGTTCGCGTTGCAATCCAAAGTCCATCCATGCAATGGCATGGTGGGGTAGTGTTTAGTATCGCTGTCCAGTGATTGGTTGGCTTGGGTTTGATTTTTGAATGATGGGAGTCCCTGCCACTTTGGATAGTGTCTTTATCCTGCTCTATTTTGAAAGGGTGTGAAGACATCTAAACGAATGCAAATATACTTTTTGGCCTAAATACAGATTGTCAGTTCAGTGACTTGCAGTGCCTTGTTGCTATTTAAAATGGTGCATAGTGTTGGACTGAGCATGGAGGGCAGGCACATCTGTATAAGCATAGCGGTCTCAGTGTCCAGGCTTTGTCTAATTGGGCAGTGGGATAGTTGGTAGATGTTGAAGCAGGTTTTGCAAGGTTTTCTGTATTCGTTTTGGGTGGCAGCAATACATTGCTTACCCTTCAGGGCTTCAGGGCTAACATTCAGTTATTAGGCGTTCACCCAGCTCCCTTTCTCCTTTGCCTAGATGTCTGTCCTTTGTACCCATCAGATACATGTTTGCCTATTTTTATTCATGCTTGGCAAATTTCGTTCATGCTTAAATATCTGGATTTCCATGGATTTCACAGCGTTTGTGTTCGAGCCGCCTTTAGGGTTAGTTTATTTAAATTGGAAATTATTCTCTTCTAACCGCATTTTTCAAAATGAGAACTGATATCTTCCTGAATGGTACTCTTTAGTTGAAGCCTCAGGGAGATGCAGAAAATGTCTTATTTTAGTGTATTGAATGAATTTTTTTTTTGTACCGATTGTAGGCTAAGCTAGCTTCGAAGGCACAGCTACCCCTTCGCATATTTAGTGTTTAAAATGGCAGAATTGATGCAGCTGCTGTGAGGTTGGTAGTGTTAACATTTGGTATTGTTGGTCTTCACTGTCCCCAGTAGTAGCCTTCTATGCCTCATGTTTTGTTTTGTACTGTGTTTTGTAACAGGCAACTTCTCACCGTTTGAAAGCAGTTTGGGTGGTTTTAATGACATGTTTTGCCTTCTCATTCCAGCTGGACTGAACAACACATTCAGCAGCTTTGGCCCTCTGACTGTGGAGTGGCCTGGTAAGGATGGCAAGCATCCGCGCTGCCCTCCTAAAGGTAATATGCCAAAAGGTAATGCAGCGGTAGGGTATTTTGATTCCTCTCCAAAGCACCTTGGTGGAGGTGGTGGGGATCTTGAAGGGGCTAGGTGGTGTGGCACAACTCTGGTAGGTTCTAAAACACAAACCCACTGCCAGAATGGCTTTGATCTCATTTCAAAATGTATCTTTTATCGAAACCTCCACACCTACAGTAAATTAACACTTTACAGAATGCTGGTTGGCTTGCTTTTTGTTGTCCCAAGTTGTTCACTGACTGATTATGCTACAAATAAATAAAAAATGGAAGCTGAGGACTGCAGTAGGAGGATTGTTTTGTGAATTTTAATGAGCCAACTAACTGAATCAGCAGATCTGCCTTACAAACATCAAACAAACGGTGCATTGCTATAGCTAGGTTTCCAACAGTTGTGTCTTTGTGATGTGTCTAGCAAAACTTTTGTAAACTAGTTAGCTTCAAAAGTGTGTCCAACTCTAATGATTTCATGTTTTTACACGAAAGTCTTAAAAAATAATGTACCGGTAGAATGATTCCTACGATGAAGAACAGCAGTCACAGACTAATATGATGAATGATGCTAATGAAGTACAAACCTGCACATTCTGTCTCCGTGGTTATTAAGGGCCCTAGTATTGAGACTATTGGGTTCTAGTGAGCTACATTGCCTACTTATGTCACTGGCCATCTTGATTTTGAATAGTTTTGTCTGTTGCAGTGTAAAGGTAGACTTTCCAATTATATTGCAACTCTCCCAAAAGATTGCTTAAGTTCTTAGCTTTAATTGCTTTTAAGCTAGATCTCCTGACTTTAGTGTAGAGTTTAGAAAGTTGATTTGCTGCAGAGATATGTTGTAGATGCTAACAGTTGTGTCTGTGTAGGGTATGTGTACCTGGTGTTCGAGTCCGAGAGGTCCGTGCGTAGCCTGCTGCAAGCGTGCACCCAGGATCTCCTCCACCCTGATGACCTTAGTGAATATTACTTCAAGATGTCCAGCCGAAGGATGCGCAGCAAGGATGTTAGTATGAGGCCAGATTTTACAAGAAGCCCTGTCATGTTATGTGTACTTATATAGAACGATTTATTTCTTTGCGTTGCTTAGTCATTAATGAAAATAGAAATAGATATAAAAATAGAAATGGAGTATCCACGCACATCCTACGTCAATTTAGCCCGGGTGCAGGATCTTATAGAGTGATCATACAAAAAGAGAAAAAGTATCCGCACACCAGTTTTTAGCTCCCAGTGAGAATTTATTTTTGCTTGGTCATTAATGAGCATATCATTTAAGTGTTATTGTATACATTTAGCAGGTTGCCGTGATTGTTTTGGCAGACTGGCATCAGATGCAAACTCTATTCTGGTCTACTTTAAAGGAACACACTAACATTTTGGGGAAATTGGCTTATTTGCTGACTCCCATAGATGGATAAGATGACTTGCACCCTTTCCATCTCTGTGCGTGCACAGTCTGATGCAGCCACTAGCCACGTTTACATGGACAGTTTTTTTTTTTTTTTGTCATTCCGATTGAACATTTTGAGCAGTCTGTTTACATGGGATGCATTCTATTCCGATCAGGTGTTTTCAAGAGGAATAGCTGTTATTGGCTACTTTTCATTGGGAAGATATAGCAGTCAATCCGAATGACCGTGTACATGTGTGTTAATTCGGAATAGGAACGGACTACACCACCTCTTCCATTCCCATTAAGATTCTGATCGGATCAGGAATTTTCATTCCGATTGAGGTGTTATGACAATTTTTATTCTGATTGAGCTGTTACTCCATTTCTAATGGGAATAGAAGTGTCCATGTAAACAGAGCTACTGTTAGCTTAGCTAGCATCGTTCATTGAGGTGGTCAGAACTAACTAGCCTATAGCTCCTAAAAGTGCCATGAACTCCAGCATTTTCCCATTTACACGTTGTGACTTACTTACACATGGTACACAGTTGCAACATGTACAAATACCAATGTTCAAGGACACTGATTTTCTCTAAGCATAGACATACTTGTAATTAGGGGTGTAACGGTACACATCATGGTTCTGTATGTACCTCTGTTGTTTTAAGTCATGGTTTGGTTAATTTTTGGTACAGTAAGCCTGTAGATGCTGTTAACCATTCACCAAAAATATTTTTGTTCAATGGGAATAGCATTTTGAAAGGATGTCCAATGTTTGACGTTAAGTGTCAATGGTTAACTGGCTACTTATTTTTGTGGGGGAACTTGAATTTGAAACATGGTCTGCAAGCAAAAGGCCTACTGTTAAAGACTGCATTTGGTACATTAGGTCTGTACCAATATGCACTCAAATGTCCTGTACCTAAACGGTTTCAATACGTGTACCTTTACATCCCTACTTGGAATTATATTCTCATTTAGCTGCAGCACTGCTACTTGGGATTTGCAGAAGTAAAACCGATGTTTTTAGGTGCTACATGCAAATCACTCCACCCAAGTAGCAGTGCTTTTTTTGAGGTAGATGGTAACTGTTTTCCCCCTGTAAGAGGTCTCCAAGCTCAACATGTTACTCTGTTTACAAATGATAAATGAGTACATTAATTGGACCTTTCAGAATAGAATCCCACAGTTGATGTAGCCATGTGACTAATGATAATGGACAGTAAAGATTAGTTCCTGGATTCCCAGGTTTGCATATTGTGGATGTTTCTAGAATGGTTGCTTCTGAACTGGCTGCATTTAAGAGGAAAGTTCTTATTTTGAGCAAGTGGTGCCACTTGCCTTCCCCAGTTTTCCGCTTACTACTTGGACTGGGAAATGTAGTGACCATTGGGAACATTTCACTAAATACTGAAGCATTGGATTTACCACATATTTGACCAGTGTTTAACTGGTAGATCACCATGTCCTTTACACTCCCATCAAACCATTGTCATAGGCTATTTGTATTTTGAGTCCATCTTAATACTGAGTTCTCTTGCTGATCAGGTGCAGGTAATTCCGTGGGTGATCTCTGACAGCAACTATGTGCGGTGCCCTTCCCAACGCCTGGACCCCAGCAAGACTGTTTTTGTGGGTGCTCTACATGGCATGCTTAATGCTGAAGCTCTAGCCAGTATCATGAATGACCTGTTTGGAGGAGTCATGTATGCTGGGATCGACACTGACAAGCACAAATACCCAATTGGTAATCAAGTTGTTTCTTTCAGGCTCAATAGAATGGAGCATTTGGTCTGTTGAGGGTAGTTGGAAGTAATAGTTATGATTTTTGATTTGTTTTGAATTCCTTTTCCCTGTAGGATCTGGTCGTGTCACCTTCAATAACCAGCGTAGCTACTTGAAGGCAGTTAGTGCTGCGTTTGTGGAGATTAAAACCCCAAAGTTCACCAAGAAGGTAAATTCTGCTTAGCGGGGTTCTTTTTAGTAGATCCTCAGATGTTTGTATTTTATTATTTCCAAACATTTGCCCATCTTTTACTTTAAACCATTCAGGTTCAAATTGACCCATATTTGGAGGACTCCATGTGCCAACTCTGCAATCGTCAAACTGGGCCTTTCTTCTGCAGAGACCAGGTATGTCTGAAATATCCTTATGTATAGATCAATTGAATGCAAGACATGGCGCAGGACTGTGAGAACCACCTCTGATTTAAAACCTTTGACTTCATCTTGGTAACCTCTTAAGAATATATGACACACTTGTGGATTTGTTTCCAAATGTTGTCCTCTCCCTCAGAACTGCTTCAAGTACTTCTGTCGCTCCTGTTGGCACTGGCAACACTCGATGGACATCCTGAGCAACCACCGCCCACTGATGCGCAACCAAAAGAGCCGTGACTCCAGCTAAGCGTGGCAGCAGAGTGCTACTGGCTCGAGTCCACCGCGCCGCGCCCCTGGAGCAGAGCACGAGTGCTGGCGCCTCCCCACGGGAACCGCACTCCCACTGGATTGGGTTTATGGGGATCCAACACTGTAGAAGGTTCACTATTGCACTTGCTACTTTTTTTGTGGAATTATTATTTTTTTTGCTTGTTCACAATGGCACTATGCACAGTGTTTGGAATTTTTAAAAAAGTTTCTACTTGTGAAAGTTAGAGCTTGTCTCCTTCAACAGTGAAGTGATTGGTTGAGGAGGCCCTCAGGTCCTATTCATGGGAGTTGGAGACTATTCAGGCCATGGTTCAGAATATTTTTTTTGAATGCATTTTCTTTTTCTTTTTTTTTTTACTTGTCATTTAGTTGCATTTTTTCTTTTGGTGAATTGATCATTCAAATCTCATTGCCTTTCACTCTGGCAGATGCCATACAGTGCCTTTAGATTTTTTTTCCCTCAGCTAGTTGGCTGTTTGTTTTCCCCTGTGCAGCCGACTAGCGTTTTTTACTTTGAAACGCAAATACGTAATTGATGCCCAACTGTCATTTTCCGGACATTTTTACGCAGTTTTTTACTAATTTTTACACAGGTTTTAAGTCATGACATGGAAATTTTGAACAGAAACCTACCTGGCAGCATTTTAATTTTCCCCCTTTGGTTTTCTTCCACCCCATACAATGCAAAATGAGCATCTTTTTGTTTTTTTGTCCTTTTTTTTCAGCTTATCTGCTCGTTAGGATTAATTCAGTGGTTTCGCAATGTACTGCTATTAAATCTCACCTTAACAGTTTTGCGATGTTTTACAAAGCCTAGCATCGCTTCAACTGAGTTTTAGTCATTTTCGAATCAATTTCAATTTACAAGTCTGATACTGAGATGGCCATTGACCTTTTGAATGCACATAGTTTTATTGTTGCACTTTTTAATTTGCACTTTGGAGAAAGGGGTGACTGGTTTTTAAACACGTTTGTTATGTACATCAGCAGGTATAGTCATGGGCCATGACCCCAGGCATGAACAGCTGCTTGTTGAATGTAGAACGTAGTACTTCGCCGGAATGTATGAGGAGCCAGAGCAGACCAAAATGCAGCATTTCCCTAAACGCCCCCTCCCATGGTCCTCTTTGGGATGTGTATTTGTGATCCAACTGTGCCAAAGATGGTGTCATTTTTCCGATAATGTCACCCCCTTCCCCCATCCCATCCCCCTCCATTACCCCATGCTGAGCTTGTGGGCCAGCCCGGCTGCTTTTTAGATTTGACAGTCTACCTCATTGTGGTCTGCAATGTTTGCTGCCTTTACTTACAAATGTGAAGTATACTGTTCTGATTGGGCACAATAAAGGTGTTGAAGCATTAATCTTTTCACTTGTGATTACTAACACAGATCATTGTTATTTCAGTAACAACACATGTGAATTGTTTTACTCTCTAGGATCCAACTGAATGCAAAACTGCCAGTTTCCAATTCATTTAGTGTAAAAAGGCTGGCTAAATGTACAGTGACATTTTTAATTGTTAAATTGTAGTATATTTGTTCTATGATCATGCTTTATTGCTTTATTATAGTAAGAGAGAGACACACACACACAGCTTTCCCATGGGTCATGAAATTCTGTAGTCTATTCCAGACATGGAAAGTCAGAATTTTGTTTTTGGGGTATAGTCATGGAATATCAGGCATTTGTTGTAGCAGTTTAAAATATACTTGACAAAATACATCGATACAAATACTATGCAGAGCTGGTTTATTACTGGTCATTAGCTTTACGGCTAGCTTGAGTGCTAAGCCGTTTATTTAATGCCCATTTATTCATCTCCCCTTCTAAGAAAGTACAATTCTTGAATGCTATGTGGCTGCTCTGATATCATTGGTCAGTATTGTTCCGTTCATTAAATAGTACTGTAAGTCATGGAATTTCAGATTTGACTTGCTGGGAACTGCACACACGCTACCTGAAGCGAGCTCTTCATTGTTAACAAGGGACATGACATCCTTTAACCACAAGGTGGTGCTGTAATCAAGTCGGTGTTTTTACAATTCCCTTAAACGGGTTGGCCTACAAAATCTTGTCTGCTTCTTTGTATTATTGCCGTTCTGGCCTCACCAATTATACAGCCATTTTCATGAAGTACAAGTGAAACTAGAGAAGCACTCGGAGCGCAATCCTCCGCCAAGTGAAATCGTAACCACTTCCTGGATCCAGACAGTGATGCGTATCACTCCCAAAATGTAATCGTTTCTTCCTTGGGTCATTTCAGACCTTCCCTGAAAATTTAATCGAAATCCATCCATAACCTTTTGAGTTATCTTTTGAGTTATCTTGCAAACAGACAAATCCCCATGAAAACATAACCTCCTTGGAAAGCTATTCATCAGATTCTCATTGAATGCTGAGTAAATGAAGTAATAGTGAGCATGTGCCTTTTCAGGTTTTTGTTTTGTCACACCATTTAACACCTCAATCATTAGTCACTATGGAACATATCCTGTCATCTAATGGTCCAAGAGTCACTGCAATATGCCATGGGTGCAAATACTGAGAATATTCACAATGGGATGACTCAAAGAATGACCCAATGAATTCAAACCCCAGTGTTTACATAGATGCATTGGAACTTCCTGGTAATTAACATCCATAGGTGCTTCTCAACATGCCTCCTCGATCCTCGATGCTCGATCGTCGAGGGGCGTTCCCACTGATCTATAACTAACACTGGATAGACTATCCCTTTGTTTTCGCCCCATTATTCTTTATGTAGATCAGTGAGGATGGAGGCCCGAGGAGCGAGGGAGGACGTATAAAAGCCCAAATGAGAGGCACCCCATGTCTTTGTGAACTTCAAACTATCGAATTATTCAAACTATAGGTGGCAGAGAAGATGGTTCCAGATGTCTCTGAAACTTGACAAAAATGTTTCACTTTTGACAAATTATTGTAGACTCACATGCTTTCCTGATTCTAGTTGGGGCATTATTTGAAGTTCATTTCATATTTGCACACTTAAAGGAATAATCCTTATATCCACTTGCCTTATCTGGTTAATCATCCATTTGTTTGTCCCATCTTATTCCATCTTTTCTATAAGGCACCTGTAATTCATGCCTATCATAAGAAGGGATTCTTTAGCCCCCCACCCCACCACCCCACCACCCCACCACACACACACACACACACACACACACACACACACACACACACACACATACACATACACATACACACATACACATAACTGTTTCATATGAGATGTTCGGTCTGCTGGAATCAAGTGTAATAATTGTGTGTGTGTCATACATTAACTGTGTCTGTAAATGGCAAATACGAAGCACAAATGATGTCTGGATAACTGGTAATTGTGAGTGTGTCAAAGCATTTCCTTCATCTCTGTAGACTCTGACAGATATGTTTGTAAAAAAAAAAACAATACCTTCCCATTTTCTGCAGACCATATTCATGATGCACCTTCCATTAGATCTCCAGCAGGGGGAGCTAGTAGCCTGTAGCTGTTTGTACGGAAATGCAAATGATTATGTATATGCTTGTGCACTGTATGTGGAAGTTACTTATTCTCCCAAGATGTGCAAGGGTGAGAAATGAGTGTGTCCTCTCGTGTCGGGCGCAAAGTATAATGCATACATGTAAGGACATGCTGATCAGACCAGGTGGTTTAGTATATTAGTATGTAGACTCTTTGGTCTCTGCATTTATCTCAATTTGTGAATTAGTTACACACACACACAGCACACAGTGAACACACAGTGAGGTGAAGCGATGAGCTGCCTGCTACAGCGGCGCTTAGGGAGCAGTGAGGGGTTAGGTGCCTTGCTCAAGGGCACTTCAGCCGTGGATGTGGGCATGGGAGAGCAGTGCTCAACCACTACCCCCGCCCACATTTTTTCCACTGGTTGGGATCAAACCGGCAACCCTTCGGTTACAAGCCCGAAGCCCTAACCAGTAGGCCACGGCTGCCATTTCATTGCAAATTCATGTTTGTCTGGTGCTCTTGGATAGCAGGCTGGTGCAGTAGAATGTGGAATGGTTAAGTCTTGCGTGTTCAGTGGGTATGAGTAAGCTATTGGTCTGCTTTATACAGATTGTCTACCGTCAGCATCATAAGGGCTGCCCGCTCACAGTAGGTGACAGCCATAACATTCTAATTCTAGTTTCTCCATGCAAATGAACGATGCGTCATAGCCTACAGAAGTTGGTCTGAAGTGGGTTAGGAAAATGATGCAGTCAGTCCAGTGCGCTGATGAGAGAGATCTCAGATGCAGTCAGTCCAGTGCACTGATGAGAGAGATCTCAGATGCAGTCAGTCCAGTGCGCTGATGAGAGAAATCTCAGGCCCTCTGCCCGGGTTCCCATAACTGATTTATAGCTCTTTAAATCTGTTTGTCAGACAGGGGTCACACCAAAAGAGGCCCTTTTGCTCAGCCGCTGGAGCACTTCACACTGGCCCTTTTGAACCGGGGGAAAACGTTTCAGTTACAATGGGCTGACTCTGGTCTTCCCATAACTACGTAGTGCTGCTTAGTGCTGGGCCTGATTATTCCCAGGGTCTGCCTTGGCATCTTTTTAGGGTGATCTGAGGAGGAGCGAGTCATTGTGGCAGCAGCACAATGAATTGACAGTTTTAGTATCCTCGCGGAAGATGCTTTGTCTGTCTTTTGCGCCATGCACAGAAATAGAACACAATCTCCCTCGTTTCTTCTGAAGTCTAGTCTGCTAAGTAATCAGTATATGCTCTGGTCTTTTGTTCTGTATCATTAATGGTAATGGTATGTCTAATGCCTCATTCAATAGAAGGTTGTCAATATGTTATGGAATGAAGAGATAGAGATAGAGAGAGAGAGAGAGAGAGAGAGAGAGAGGGATAGAGAGAGAGAGAGGGATAGAGAGAGAGAGAGAGAGAGAGAGAGAGAGAGAGAGGGAGAGAGAGAAGGATGGGGGGAGGCAAAGATGTGGCCACGCATTCTGATGATAGCCTCAGCATGCCAAGCAGTTGTCATGGAGACACAACACTGCCTCCTTGGCCTAGCTGCACCCTGGTAATACCCTGTCTGTCTGTGAGTATGTGTGTTCATGGATGTATGTAGGCCTGCATATGACAAACGGAAATATTAGCTGTGTTCAGCGTTCATGGTGTTTCATTTTCAGGCTTTTTAGGTTATTGTAGACTATATAAGCACAGTGTGTGTGTGTGTGTGTGTGTGTGTGTGTGTGGGGGGGGGGGGGGTCTCCTGAAGTGCTTACAGAAGGCAGTGCATCCATCTCCTCCCTTGCTTCACAGGCAGACAGAGAATGACAGAGCAAGTGTGAGGGGTAGGAAGGAAGTGAATGAAAGGGTGATGCCGGAGGGGGGGCTCAGAGCCGAGAGCGAGAGGAAATCCTGGCTTCAACACAGAGCTGGTTGGCCCCAAGCTCTCTTCCTGCCTCAGCTGTGCTGTTTTTTCTGTGGTTTGTCACATTCTCCTGGGGAGAGAGACAGAAAGAGAGAGAGAGAGAGAGAGAGAGAGAGAGAGAGAGAGAGAGAGAGAGAGAGAGAAAGAGAGAGACCTGCAAGTTCAAGGCCAGCTGGTCACATCCTCCTGCCACCACCGAGAAACGTGACCATTGCGAATGCATCGGGTGCAAAGACCTGTAAGAAGAAGGAATTTGACTGAAGTGAGTGAGCTGGACACTGGATCTCTCAGGGAAAATGAAACCCAATCTGACTGAACTTCCTTCATTCAAACATAGTAGCGGAAAGCACAATTCTTTCCCAGTGAATCACCCTTTACCCAAAACATCAGACTTGAAAACTTCACATTAAACTCAGTGCAGTCCAAACACACAGAGCAATGTGAAAACATACTAGTCTATTCAGACATAATACAAACATAGTGTATCTAAACTAAAGTTGGACACTTGAAAGAGCCTCAGGAAGTAGCGCTGTAGATGTTAACAGATCTCACTATAAAAAGAGTAGACTGCCTCATGAAAGACTGAGATACTTTAGCATCCTTCAAATATTATGTGAAAAACTAAACAAGAAAAAAGGCTTGTATTAATTACTTTTGTTTGTCACTTCAATGATGACATCATTGTGTCAGTATTTGTGTTGCTGAATTCCCCTACCCAAAGTTAATCATGGTGAGCTCTCCTTTCCATGACAAAGTCGTTTCTGTTGTCTGAGAGTATTGCAATTGGAGCCGTGGCTTTCCCCCGATAATAAGTGTAAGGTCTTGAGACTTCAAAGGCGAGGAGAAGAGAGGAAACTCTCTGCACATGGCAGAGGACATCGACAGCCTGCGGGTACAAGAAGTTGTAAACAGATCGCCCCTCTGCTAAACATTTTATGTTTAAGAACGGTAATTTCACAGAAATGAAAACAGAGACATACAGATGGATGGAGCAAAGGACCCTTAAAGAATGAGAAAGCCACAAGTTTGTTTTCTGGCTCTTTGAAAGAATGTCGTGAAATATGGACACTTAATCAAGGACATATTTTGTCCCTTCCTTGGCCATGTTGGAGAGTCTGTAGGCTCTTTTGTACTGTTTTTAGAAATTTGATGCAATTTCATGTGGTATGAAAGGAATACTTCTGTATTGTCTTTGTGTTTTCATTTACTGCCATCATTAAGACTTGAGTAGTCTGTAGTGGGCTGAGGAGTATTTCAGCAATTTCACTGCAGAACAAAACTGGGAAATAACATACAGCATACAGACAAGCTAAAACTGAAACCAAAACCACAGGAACACTTGCAAGCTCATCACTTTCTTCAGATAGTCAACTTTTGAGCCACTTTATAATATTGTTCTGTTCCAAGTTCCACGTAGCCTGGATTTTGACTGAATTACTTTACTCTCCCAATTAGGATGAATGGGCCACATACTGTAGTAGCACTACATCTGTCCTGAGTGTCTGAGTGTGACTGCCTGATGGTGAGGTGATGGATTTGTTCAGATAATGCAATAACAGACAGGCTTCAGGCACAGTCTGACACCCAGCCAGCACTTTGTGCCAAGTCAATATGACCTGAAATATCTTGAACCCATTTAATAGGTACTGTATAAGTAAAATATACAGTTAAAAAATGTACCAAATAGATAACAACGTCTTCAGTAATTTTTGTCAAGTCATCATGTCATGCATTTCATAACAAGCACAATTTGCAGCTGCGTGTTTCAATAACTCTGTCTCCAAAGAAAGTTGGGGTAATGCAGCACTTTGTAACCAAAACCCATCACTATTGCTCTGAAGATTGCTGAAAATAATCAGCAGTCAGCAAGAACTATTTTCAATCATATCCAGATTAAGGTCATGGAAAATAGGCAATTACAAGGGTGCAGTTCTGTGTTACTTAAATCTCTCATAGTACCCGGTCACAGAATCTATCATGTTTTTAGGCTAT
Organism: Sardina pilchardus; assembly: GCF_963854185.1. Classification (NCBI taxonomy): domain Eukaryota; kingdom Metazoa; phylum Chordata; class Actinopteri; order Clupeiformes; family Clupeidae; genus Sardina; species Sardina pilchardus. The sequence goes on from NC_085004.1 coordinate 2,815,818, forward strand.
TCTTGTAAAGTACATACTGTACAACCCCTTGTAATTCCCTGCATAGAATTTGTGAGAAGCACATTTTGTCATGCTCTCCATATGCCATATTTCAGTAGAATGCACCTTATACCTCCACAATGATTTCATAATTCAGTGAGCACCTGCTTCAGATGTTCCTGGAGACACATTTGCCCTTTTCGCCCCTAACAGCTATTCAAACTCTATGGCTCCCTCTTTATTTTGCTGCAGAATCTATGGCAGAGTTCTTTGAATATTAATGACACCATATTTGGGCTCAAGCAGTGCTGTAAAACTTTCCCAACATGCTGACAACCTCTCCAAATCATAATAAGGCTCTTCCTGGCAGAGACTTGCGATGTCTTTCACCGAGAGACATCCTCCCCAGGGTTGCAGAGCAGGGTGGCGAAGCTCCACTCCAACCCCTCTCTAATCTTTAACCCGTCGCTGCCAAGGCATGTCAGCCATTCATCTGTGAAATGCTGATCCTCCTCACCTTCTCCGTCTGATTTCCTCACGCCGCCGTCTCTCCTCTGCAGATGGGTTGATCCAGATCAGGGTGACGCCGCTGGAAGTCGTCTGTTGCCTTGCTGAACTCTCTGTGGCCTCTAACGTGAGAGGCCTCCCATTAATGAGTGCCTGTGCTTGAAACAAGCCTTCAGCACTATACTCTCTCCGTTTCACACACACACACACACACACACACACACACACACGCACACAAACACGCGCACACGCACACAGACACATTCACTGAGATAGAGAGAACTAGAACAGATAAACTCACTTATCTTTGGCATTGTTGGCATCTTCCACTCCCTGGTAAGTGAGGCATATGTTGATCAAGGTTTTACTGCAAGGTTTCAGTTGGAGATAAGATATTTAAACTCTTAATGAATGCTTTAATTAGAACCAAGACTGTAGCCATGGAGTCAACGTTGTAAGGGGTGTGTGTGTGTGTGGGGGGGGGGGGGGGGGGGGTAATTATGATTACAGCCTTCATTAAAATAGTTAAAACAGCCTTGATTAAAATAGAACCTACGTTTCAGTCATGTATTTTTCAACTCTCCAATGGGCAGCTGAGAAGAGATTCTGAGGATGAGGGATTGTGCAGACTACAGATAAGTCAATAAAAATACAGTTAGCATTTAACCAGTGTAAAAGCATAGTAAAGGGTTGTATGCACAGAATAAAATCTAGACAGATATAATAATATTAGATTAATACTCTGAAAAATGTGAGCGGTTCAGCCTGTGCAAAATTGAAGAGTTCAGCAGGGTCAGGGGAAGAAGCTCCTCCAGAGGTGCCTGCTGGATGGGAGGAGAGTAACGTCCATGGTGAGGGTTGGATGCATTGTGACCTGCCCAGGCAATGTTTAAGGTTATAATGATCTCAATGCTGGGCAATTGGGTGCTAAGGATAAGTCACCCTCTGCTGGAGTGCTTTGCGGTCTGTATCCTGCTTTACAGTCTCTAGTATCCTGGGACATACACATGCTTTCACAAGGCTGTATCCTGCTTTACAGTCTCTAGTATTCTGGGACATACACATGCTTTCACAAGGCTGCACTAACGGGCAGACAGGACTTCAGATGTGCAGAGATGAGGGCGAGTGGAACTGGGCAGAAGTCATCCAGAGCCAGCATGACGGGGTGGCCTTGAAGTCTGTAGGGACAATTAGACCTGCGGCAGGGACTGAGATGTCTGTGACGACTCAGGCCAGTTGCCCTGCACTGATTCACAGGTATTCCACCAGGCCAGCTGCATTTCATACATTCAGCCTGTCCACACACATCAGAGGTGGAGAGGGAAAGAGGCAGTTCAGCAGGTGGATGACCTCCTTAGGTCTTTGGTATTATTTGCCCTCAACGGTGCCTTCCAGGCAGCGCTGCCTTCCAGGCACTCCTCCCCTCAGTTTAGGGGTAGGATGAGGGTTGAGGGGGTTAGGGTTAGGAATAGGGTAAAGGCTGTGCTGCCTGGAAGGTGCCGTTGGGGGTAAAAAACACCATTGAGCGACTGACCTCCTTATCTCCCTGGTCCAAGACCGTGCAGATGCGGTTGAGCTCACCAGAGAGGGAGGCAGAGCTGGTTGGGAGCACAACGCTGTACAGTAGATGAGTTGAGCTGTGATGTGTGGACAGTAGGCCTTGCCACAGGGAGGTGCTCCTCAGTCCTCTGTGCGGTGTGAGTGTTTAGCCTGGGAGATTCTTCCTCACTCTGAGTCTGACCCTGGCTGAACTGTAAGCCTCCTGTTCTCCAACCCCGAAGGCTGCATCTCTGTGCATCCAGTATGTCTGATAGAGTTGGGTATGTCGGTTACACCTTGTCCTAACCGAACGCGATGCGAGCGAACATTAGCGATAAAATCCATTTAATTCCATTGTTTTCAATTGGAGTGTCCAGACTGAAGCGACGCGACTAGCGCAACGTTTTTAGGAGAACTTTAGTCGGACGCCCCGTTTCTATTTTCTTTTTGTCGCTCGCATTGCTCTACTATTCTGAATGAGAAATATGGAATCCCGTGACACAACACAATGGCATATTTAACGGATTCAGTGTAGACAGACAATATTGACGGTTGCTCGCTTGGATCCGGTTAGGACACGGTGTTAGAGGGCTACACTTAAATGTTTGGCTTTTGATGGTGTTATATGTTCAGGGGTTGTCTGTTTACCAGACATTCTAAAACTGTTCAGTACATCTCTGTGTTTACCTCATTATAACCTCGTAAGACCTTTGGCAGTTGCGTGCCAAGTGTGTGACAAGTGAAGATGGAGAAGAATGCAGAGGTTAAATTCCAGACTCAAAAGAAAATGTGTGAGAAATGAATTTCCATGGTCCAAGCTACATTTGATATGGGCTGACTGTGCGTCTGTTCTCTCTTGTGACGTGACCAATCAGTGGGTATTTATTTAGACTTTGCAGTCTTCATTCAATCCTCCAGGTTCACAACAGATCTGCTCAGAGGATTTCAGGACAAGGGGCTCCGTCATCGTCTCTCACGAGGAACAATATGCTATAGGTGAAGAGCTCACTATTCACACAGACTAATTGGGATAGAGCCAGGTTAAGGACAGTGAGACAGAGAGAGAGAGAGAGAGAGAGAGAGAGAGAGAGAGAGAGAAAGAAAGAGAGAGAGAGAGATTGCTCAATGCATCTCATTTTGTAGTTCACTGAACAAGAGGAAGGTCACGGACCATCAACCCTTCCCAAGGCGGGCTCATTACCACGCCACTCCATTGTGCTCAGATGGAGAAGGGAAAAGCAGTGTTCACTCTCTCTCTCTGTGCTCTTTTCGCAGCCTTCTTTATCACCACTTTCAAGCACCTCAGAAAGTGTGCAAGTCTCCTCACCAACTCCCATATTCGCTCTTTGTTCTTCATGTTTTCCCCTCCTGTGCTCCTTTGTTTAGATTATTGCCATGTTGTGTGTCTTTCTTCTCTGCCTTTTCTCCAGCTATATAAGCCCACCCTCTTTTCATGTGTGTATTATATTCTTTCTATGCTCTTTCATCAGATCCAAGATGCTCTTTTGATTTCAAGCTGCAGAGATTTATGTAGGCCATGCTGCAGTAGTCTGCCCAAAAAGGTGTTGGTTTTCCCCTGACGCAAGAGCAACAGACCTCCCTAATTGGCTTTGGAGGCAGTATCTTCTCATGCTCATGCCTGAAACGGAAATGAATTGGATTCTTCTTGGCTGGATCTGGCTGAATACTCCTCAATGGGAGCTGAAGGGTAAATACTGTAATTGAATAATGGGGTTTATGGTCAACCATTCCCATCTGTTTGTCCTCCTAAAGCTGTCACTCAGACTTCATGTCAAATCATGGATCATGGTAACAACCAAAATATTACGGACCTTCACCACTGAAGCTCTCAACCCCATTATATACGCATTCACATCTTCACCTTGTCCACTTTTCCACTGTTGTAGCCATTTCCTACCAGGGAGACCTTTCTATCACTAACCTGCTGTAGAGTGTGGACACTACAACTCGAATGCCCTCTGTGATAACGGAATCTGATTTGAATCTGAACCGCATCTCCAAAAAGCAGGATGAGAAAAACATACGATTATATTCTCATACCACTGTGTGATGTCAGTGACATATTAATAACTATGCTTGTATTATGTATGATCCTTCAGAAAAAAAGCTATGGATTATTTAACAGGGCAAGTTGTTGTCTGAAAACAGGCAAATGTGTCAGCTGTGCATGTGGTGGTGAACTGGGGGTGGGACGTGTGTGTGTGTGTGTGTAGTGTGTGTGTGTGTGTGTGTGTGTGTGTGTGTGTGTAGTGTGTGTGTGTGTGTGTGTGTGTGTGTGTGTGTGTGTGTGTGTGTGTGTGTGTAGTGTGTGTGTGTGTGTGTGTGTGTGTGTGTGTGTAGTATGTGTGTGTGTAGTGTGTGTGTGTAGTGTGTGTGTGTTTGGTGTTTGTAGAGGGCAGGAGCACTGACACCTCTTATCCCCTTAATCTGCCCCAGTGGGACCTTGGCTGTAGGAATTGGCAGGGGAGGGGGCCTGAGAAGGGGAGTGCTGTCTCTCTCAAGTCCACCTCCAGGACTGAGGGGGGATGGGAGGTGCCAGAGATGCCAGCCAGTCTTATCAAAGGGAGCAGAGATGCTCTACGGTGACATGGGAGGAAAGGGAAGAAAGGGAATGGCATGAAGAAGGAGAAGAAGAAGGGAAAAAGAGACGTTGAAGTGTTCAATAATTCAGGATGAAATGAAAGTGAAAGATTAATGAGCTCTGCTCCGGCGCTCAGCTCCTCCCCCTTGTAACCTGTCCAACTCAGAAGGTGTGGTGTGGTGGAGGGGAGGCTCCCGCGCGCGTCCCCCCCCCTGCCCCCCCCCCTGCCCTGAGCCCCCTGATGCCTGAGCTGCTCCCCCTCTCCCGCTGAGACCATATTATGGGCATTTCATTTATGGCTGTTTAACAATGCATGGATAACATACATTGAGAGGTTTGTCGTACATAGGATAAAAGAGGGAAGTTGCATGGGCCATGTGAATGCGCAGAAAATTATGCACAGTGATGAGAAAGACATTCGTTCCTAAGTGTATCATAAAGGATTTGATCGTAAACGCTGGTGAATCACAGATGGCAGGAAGACATTTGTGATTTCTGGAAGCGTGTGTGAATGCCGGTCTGTCTGCAGTGGTTTTATTTCTGCCCGCATGTTCTAATAAAATCTGGGCAGATGGCTGCAGTGTGCCCAGGATCAAGCCGTCTCCACCATAGTGCTTCCCTGAAACCCGCGGCCTGCACATAAAAACACGCAGACTGCTGGAGCTCAACTCCAGTTCTCGTTTGGGGTGGGGGTAAGGGTGGGGGTGGGGGCAATAACATTTGGGGGAAATCATGTGACTGTGACTGCCAATCACAAGTGACCTGGAAGTGATAAAGGCATCCGCTTGCAGATGGATGGAAAGATCATCTACTGCCCCAGAATTGTTTAGTGGGCCTTACCCTTAAAAATTAGTGTGATTTATGGCTGCTCAAACAAGGCAGAAAATAGTCTCATTCACAGTTCAGTCAGCCAAAATGTGCAAAATTCATTAATATTAATAAATTACCGTTTTATAGAAACCCTAAACCAAATGTATGTGTAATAATGTGCCATGTGCAAACTGTCCTGCTCTCTGCTCCTCCAGCATGGATTGCCATATGTACAGTAGTGTACAGAGAAAGGCAACTATTCTGTTTACAACTTTGAATCCTGTGTGTTCTGGTTGCATCAAACTCAGTGGGTGGCGGCGTGACAGACTGAAGAGAAACACAGGCTAACCTCAACAACAATTAACACAAGGAACACATCAAGTGTTTAACTAGAACTCTCCTCAGTTCATTTAAACTCTGAGTGGTTTGGTTATTATACTACTTCCATCCATTCCAGCAAACTCACTATCCTTTAACTGCCTGTCCCCTGCATATGCTGTAAAAACACACGGTCCCTGTGGACAGCCCAGGCTCCTAAAACTGCAACAAAAACAGCCTGGTCCAGCCTGGACCATGAAACATAACAAACTGCTCCAGCCAATGAACGACGAGATACACATTCATGAGAGTTCCAGTTGCATGGCAGGGAGGGGGAAGGAGGGGGAAGGAGGGGGGAGGTAGCTTTCTGTTTGCTTTGAAACGTCAACAGAAATGACATCACCCAACTGTGCTTAGAGAACCTTCAAATCACCATGCCATAACTCCCCTGAGGGTGGTGCTATTTTCGACAATTTACCTACTGTAAGTACAAAATATTGTAACTGTAAATTCACGAAATATATATTTTGTACTGTATCTAGAGCAGAGATACATATGTATTTCAATGCACACACATACAGTATACTGTATTGTGTCTAATATATGATGATTTATAAAAATGATTGCTGTTGGGTGACTTACAGCAGTTCATCAGTAATATGGCACATGATAATTTGTTCATTTTCATGCTTTTTAAATCCAAACACCATCCTGTGCTGCACATTATCCAATAGCATGTGCATAAAAGCAAATGTTTAGGCTCATTCAGAGACATACTGTACAGTACAGACATTATAGGCCTCTCAAAGCAGAGTGTCCTCATCATCACAGTGCGCTCACTACCCACAATCCCCCTGGTGCCTTACCGACGCAGCCAGAGCCTGAGTCCAGCGCCACCTCTCTGTGTGTTACGGTCTAACACTGGTCAGCCTCCCCTCCAGACACACTCACTGCTGGCTAGTCATTTTGACCCCGGGCAGCGATTGTGGTCATAGATGTGTGTACCATGCACAAGCACGGGGAATTTCTTTTCTCGGTGAGAGATTCTAATTGGTGAGTTTTCTGTGGGTCAAAGTGCATCATTACGTAAATCTGTAGACACCACTGGGCTGCAGACAGTTGTTGCATTCCTGCATAGTGTTGTATGTTTTTGGTTTTGCATTTGCATTAGTGAATCTTTACTGAATGGAGAGAGAGAGAGTGAGAGAGAGATTCTTTTAGCATAAAAGTGTGTGAGAAATTTCAGTGTTAGCACGTCTATGTGTGTGCGCATATGTTTATGTGTGTTTGTGTGTGGTCGTGTGCGCGCGCGTGTGTGTGTATGTGTGCGTGTGTGCGTGTGTGCGTGTGTGCGTGTGTGCGTGAATGTGTGCATGAGTGTATTTGTACGTGTTGTGTAATGTGTTCTCATGCGTAAGTGTGTGTGTGTGTGTGTGTGTGTTTGGTCTCAGTGATGGCTCAGTAACTGGGGCAGAACTGATTGCTGCTGATGGCTGTAGGCGAGCAAAGACCTACATTCTGCAGAGTGGGGACGCAGCACTGGGGCAGCAAGCGGAAGGAGGGGACAGAGAGGGAGGATCGCCGGACGCTCGCCCTCACACACACACACACACACACACACATACACACACACACACACACACACACACACACACACACATGTATCCCACCCACCCACCACACGCATACACACAGACAGATGGGGGGAGAACAGAGACAGAGACAGAGGGAGAGAGAGCGAGAGAGAGAGAAAGAGAGACAGAGAGAGAGAGAGAGGCACACACATGTCAAGTGAAAGAGTGAGAGAGAAATGTAAGAGAAAGGAGAAAGAATAGGAGGGAGAGGAACGAGATAGAGACTGGCCAGACACCTTTACATGATGATAAAAAAAGAAGTGAAGGAAAAAAGAAGGGAAAGAAAGAGAGAAAGACCAACAGGAAAGGCAAGTGATGCAAGGCACAGTCACGACGCAGGGGGGTGAACTCATAGGCCCATCTGTGCGTGCTGCAGATAGCAGACAGTGCTACGGAGGCAGCTTGGCAGAGTGTCTCCGCTCCCTTACGCACAAGCCCTGAAAGCGGCGTGATGACTCAGTCGCACACACACACACACACACACACACACACACACACACACACACACACAGTGGGAAGGAGATGAGAGGGTGTGGGAGGAGAGCGGAGGAGCGCGGTGCTGGAGGATTATGGCGGTCAGGGAGAACTCAGTCATCGCTGGGGAGGGAGCGTCTTGTTGAGAGAGCGAGGGAGAGAGGGAGGCGAGGTTGGAAGAGAGAGAGAGCGAGGGAGAGAGGTGAGGTTGGAAGAGAGAGAGAGCGAGGGAGAGAGGTGAGGTTGGAAGAGAGAGAGAGGGAGGGAGAGAGGGGAGGTTGGAAGTGAGAGCGAGGGAGAGAGGCGAGGTTGGAAGAGAGAGAGAGCGAGGGAGGGAGAGAGGCGAGGTTGGAAGTGGAGGTGTGGAGGACGGACGGTGCAGACGAAGGGTCTTCCTCCCTCTCCTGCCTCCCTCCCTGGGGAGTGGCGTCACGAAGGTGACATTTCCTCTCGTTTTGTCGCAGGTGTTGTGTCTGTCACCCCCCCGCGTGGAGCAAAGCTGTTCCTCCCCGCACCCAGCTCCTCATGAGAGCCAGCCAACCTCTGCTGCCACTCAGAGATGAGACATCACAACGTCAAGTCTTCAGCACAGTATTCGTCATTTATAACATTCTTTTAACATTAAGTTATATATTTGCTTTCATCTCTCAGGGTGTAGCAGAGTGAGCTATTGCCTTGTTTAGTTATTAGCTCAATCTAATGTCTGGACCCCTTGTATAGCGTAATATGGGAGGTAGTTGTTTTGAGATATAAACTGTACACACCCAAAAAAACAGAAACCGGTAAAAATAATAGTAAAGCATTGTCCCATGTGCCGTTATCACACAAGTGTTGTTGTGTTCTGAGCAGGTCAGAGGAAATGCTCCATCACTGGGGGCGTCACGCTGCTGACCTCTGACCTCTGGCCGGACGAGAGGATGCTGCGCTCCGTGACACTCGTCCCGACTCCCTCGTCTGCTCCTCGTCATGAGGGAGCGCTGAGCACTGGAATGTGTGCCTGGGGTCAAAGGTGAGCGAGATTGAGAGAGCGAAAGGTGACCTGACCTTGGCTCTCTTCGGTTTCAGGAGTGGGGTCAAGGCTGGATTGAACCGCTTGAAGTGAATGGCATCTGCTTTTGCCATTACTCAGGTGGGCCTTACGGTTTTTGTCCCTAGTGGTTGAGAAACTCAGTCAGGGGTTCGTCACTGTTGTTAATATTGCTACGGTAAACTACTGAAAATAAGCATAATTTATGACTTTATGTTGACGAATAAGGTTGGGTAATAAATAGAAAAGGATTATCCCTCTTTTCCGGATGTTTTTTTGTCTGTGTTTTCCCCAGGCCTAGGGTTATCACTACAGCTCTACTGCAGGCCCTAACCCAACTGCATGGGTTCAGCATGCTCAGACTACATCTTCCATGTTCCATACTGAAAACAATCTAAACTGAATTTGGGACAGCAACAATACACACCATCATCTTTAGAAATGTAGTTCATGAAGGTGCTCATGGTTTGAATATCTGCCATTTAAAAAGGGCTGAAGGAGGTGTTTAGGAGTGCCTCATTTCCCAGTGTCCTCCTGCTGATGTCCTCAGATGTCCAGCAGGCAGAGGTGAGGTCAGAGGTCGAGCGCCATTAGCTCCGGCAGCCGTGAGTCTGTGCCACCAATAATAGCGCTGATGTCATCGCTCCCTTCCCCAGCCTTCTATCCGTACTCCTCTCCGGGGCCTGGTCATCCGCAGTGGACGGAGTGCTGGGAGCTGCCCTGGACTGACCATGTAGACAAGACAAAAACGCACAGCATGCACAAGACTCTCTGAGCTGAGGCCTTGGAGTAGCACATCCCATAATGACTAAGCTCTGTCAAATGATGCTGAAAAGCAGCTGCTTGAAAATGGGGAAAGTGAGCTGATTTTGAGGGTGAATATTAGTGCATCCATCGGAGGATCCTCTGAATTTGTAACAGCTTGAGCTTCCAGTTGATCCTCTCTCGGGGACCATCGCCCAGGGATGCTAAAGAAACCAGTGATGGACTTCAAACACGGGAAGTGGGCGGTTCTGTATTGTGTCTGACGAAGAGAGGGAGAGGAAGAGGAAGGTGTGTGTGTGTGTGGGGGGGGGGGGGGTGAAGAGAAAGGGAGGAATAGGGAGAGGAGGACTAGAGAGTGGGTTGTGTGTGACTCATCATGACCCAGTTAGGAGAGGAAGATGGGTAAGCAGGCTAATGCTGAAATATGCTAATGCTCCCTGTTTTCCTTTCATGCAAATATGCGACAGTGGTGCGACCAGAGCTGCATTTTATAGGAGGCATAGTCACCAACACTTGGCCTCTATGTAGCATAACAACACAAGGCTACTGACGCAGGCCCTCATGTGACGCACATCCCATACTGTTCCAGTGGGAGAGATTGGTATGATGACGAAAACTCACAGTAGTCATACTCCACTGATAATCTTTAATACACATCACAATAGTGGCAGTGATATGAATACACCTCCTGTAATACTCTTCCGCTGGCTGATTGGTCAGTCGTGGCCTCTGGTATGTCGTCCCCTCTAAACCCCGCCGCCGAGGCCCCAGCCGTGGCGCGACTGGCTGGGGCACCTGCACCGCACGCCGGCGACCCGGGTTCGATTCCCGCCCCGTGGTCCTTTCCGGATCCCACCCCTACTCTCTCTCCTGCTTGTTTCCTGTCATACTCTCTACTGTCCTGTCCAATTAAAGGCATAAAAAGCCCAAAAAAATAATCTTTAAACCCCGCCGCCGGACGCATGTTTTACGGCGCGAGGGCCCCGTGCTGCGCCGCGCGTCCTCTGACGGGACCTGGAGCCATGTGGCACAGCTCGAGAGCTCCTGAAGCTCCGCAGAGCGGCGTAATCAGAGCAGCTTCCCTCATGGAGAAGGAATTCAAATGTAAACAGAGAGACACGTGAGCAGAGAAGAGAGAGAGAGAGAGAGAGAGAGAGAGAGAGAGAGAGCGCGAGAGAGAGAGAGAGAGAGGGGAGAAGACCAAAAAATGAAATCTGTCAAAGCGCCCAGTGGTCCAACTCAAATCTATTTAGTGGCTTGTGGCTGACGTGGAGTGGAGGCCTGGTACACAGAATAACAAAGGCATCAGAGGAGGAGGACGGAGAGACGAAGCGCTGGGACGGTCTAATGATCCCTAATCATAACACACCCCCGTCCAGCGGAGCAGGGGCCAGAGCGCTCCGAGACTTCGCCTGTGTGTGTCATGTGTCCTAGACAGAGGAAACGACCTCTAGAATGAGACTGTGGTTTTCATTGGCAAGCCGGCATGGAATCATTTCCCAGAAATATTTGACATATTATTATTTTTTATCCACTTCATTTAAATCGTGGATTTAATGCTGCAGTAGGGGCAGGAGTGTTGCACAAGACTTTCCCTTCAGGAATCAGTTTGATTTGATGTGTTTGAGGGGAGAGAAAGTAACGGGAGACTGGCCAGAGAGACGGAGGAGGAGAGAGGGAGAGAGGAACTTACGGTACACTGCTGGTTGGGAAGGGCCGTTTGCTGCTGATGGTTGCAAGCGATGCTTTCCTGGAGAGCATGGATTTATTGATTAATTTTAGATAAAGATGTAATCTGTCTACAGACAGTAGCTATGGCTTCCTGCTCATTCGCCCAAGGTCAGTGGCTAAAGTGTCACTGTCTGGGGCATCGTAATGACTGCAGTGTACACACACACACACACACACACACACACACACACACAAATTCACATCATATCAGGTATACACAAAAGGCTATGCAAAAATGCATGACATTATGTTTGAAGAGATGCACATGCACAAGAATCTCTCTCTCCCTCTCGCTCTCTCGCTCTCTCTCTTTCTCTCTCTCTCTCTCTCACACACAAACACACACATAGAGACACCCACACACACAAAGGGGATTGCACATACAGTAAGACAGACATTACGTTTTTTTCTTTCTTGTCTGACAGGCAATAAATCTGAAATGGCCTCCAACCCCACAGAAGGATCAGATGGACATTCTGTAGGAAAGGCGCCAGGCTGCCTACTCCTAACATCCTTACTGTACGTTAATCAAGCACTTTTGCACTTACACTAAGCCAAACTACTGTAGCGACCCCCCTCGTCTGGTGATATAGCAGCTCGGAAACCAGAATGGACTGGGTTGGTGTCTACGGAGCTGCTAGAACATTCCAAGGAGCTCAGTCATTAGGAGTTGAGTCCCGTTTCATTAATCAGGGTGCGCAGTGTTTACTCCGTACATGCCATACATGTTTTAACCTCTGAAGCACGCGCTCCCATCCCTCTCTGAAGGCATGGGCCATTTAGCTGATATGGCGAAATTTCCATGCATCACCACACTCAACAGAGAGAGTTGTCGGGGAGGCCCGATGAGACGAGGCTTCAGTACTGATAACATATCAGGCTGGATAGCTGAACAAGGTTTCTTTTATTTTTCCTGAAAATGTCTGTGCTTTTAGGAAGGTTATACATATGACCTCTGCAGAACAACTGTGTAAACATGAATCTATGGAATCTATGGTTTCTAAAACAGAAATACACACACTCTCACACACAAACAGTATCGCTATTTGGCCTGTGAAGTCTCAATCTATGAGTCAGTGATTCAGATTTTTGTTGTTTTGTTTGGTGTCAAACTAATGATAAATGAGGACTCTTTGACGAGAGATGTAAAGTGAGCTTTTGCGTTTTTCCACTGAGGTCATCGCTCCCTCATCACCAGGCCAGCACACTACACTATTTCTCCATAATGTCTCCAGGGTCAAGAGGCCCGTTGGGTTGGCAACTTCACAGGAACTTGCTTGTGTAAAGCCCCAAAGCACTTTCTGTCTCCTCATCACAAGAGAGAAGATGAGCTCTGGTGTTTTTCTGTGGATTCTGCGGAGTTCCCACCATGGGCACGGCCTCTTCTCCTCTCCACCCTTCCTCCTTTCATTTCCCACTTTCTGCACTTCTGCCTGACACGTCTCTTTCACATTTCACTCTTACATTGGCATTTCTCACTTTGTTTTCCCCCACTCCTCTTCTCCATGTTTTTATTTTTAATCTCTGTTCCTCTCCTCTGCTCTCTGTTCCTGTTAACTTTCACTGCTGCACCTCTTTTCATGCCTCCCCAGTCTGATGGCTGGACATCTTTGCAGTGCTCTCTCTTATCTAAATGGCCTGTTGCAGAGTGTAGACCACACGCTAACACTGTAGCCACTGCAGCTCCTTATGATCACAGAAGGCGTGTAGAGCTCATACAATGGCCACACACTTGGCTCTGTGATAGGACTTTCCGTGATATCTGACCTGATATACTTTCCAGGCATGGTGTGTTAAACGTCGGTCTAAATTGTGCAGTGTTACACTGGTAATTTCAAACACTAAATGCCACTTTTAGTTGTAGCCTATAGTACATGATTTTTCCTTTTTCATTCATAACAACACCAAAATGGCTGGCCTGTGTCACCCGCGTACAGAGTGAACCAACCATATTTGAGTGGCAGGCCCAATAGCATGAGACAGGAGAGGCCCAGGAGCCCAGCGTGGAGGAACACAGGGGGAGGACACGGCGCTCGCCATTGTTCTGCTGCCCAGCGGGTATGACTGGCAGTCTGATGCTGATGCCAGCACTTCCGCTGCTCTGCTGAGTAGTGTGTGCGCTGGCAGGGGGCTCTCCTGGGCACGGCCTGCAGAAGGGTGGAGAGAGACCGAGAGGCACGCAAGCACCGCCAGCCCTGGCCAAATAGGAAGGGCTTGTCTGCCCTTTACTGGCCCCAGAGAGAGGGCAGTGCCCTGGGTCTCTGACCCCACGCTGAGGCTGCGAGGGTGGGCTATGACATGAACCCGGCCCCTCTGTCATCCATCTGGAGCCTTTGCATCCTCAGAGTTCAGTTCTAATTCAACACCTAATTTGGCTATAAGTCACGATGGGGGAGTCTCATTTGAATTCCATTACCTTGCATTAATGGAGCGTTCCATTAATGGCCTATTCTTAGATGTAGATTGCACAACTCCCATTACAGTCGGTTTGCCACCGTGCTGATTAAATTCCACCAGCCAACCACTTCACTCACCCAAAACCAATCACAAAATAACCAGGCATTATGGGAATTCTTTCATCAGTCTGTTACCCTTCATGACAAATGCATTAGCCCTCTCCTCCTCTGGAATTCGAAAAAAACAGAAAATATATCATTGCTAATTATTGCACACATAGCCAGTACAAGCATTTGTTCTTCGTTTGAGTATATTATAATGTCTGTGGAGTTTGGAAATTAGGAATTGTAGATTTGTACATTTTAATACATTTTCTTGTACTAATCACATATGCACATATGCCCTATCTGTGCACATAGATAGGAGCCATTTATCAATTTGTTATAATGCCATCCAAAGAGAAGGGACTTGATTTGAATGTAAAAAGAGTTCAACATAACACCAACTATATTTATAACATATAGCTATGATTTTGACAGGTTTCCCTCGGTAATATGAGTGCAAGCACTTGACCAGGTCGCTCATTATTCAGCTATTGATGAGAAAATAATCCAGTTACGCAACAGCTGTCTGCACTGGCCCATCTAAGGCATTTCCTCTTCATTAAACCACACATTTAATTATGAGGCTTTTGTCCAGTCAACAATTATCCACTCACCCAGGTTAGACCAATAATACAGTCAGCCTCACACTGCTGTACATCTTGTAGAATGAAGAGGCAGTGATCCCTTCCCTCTGAAATCCATTTCAGTATAAGTGTCAGATTGGGATGAGTTAGACTAATTGTGCTGAAAAAGTGCATTAAAAATGAAAGTGATTTTCATAATTCAACACTGGTCTGTAAAGGATGGATTAAAAACAAAACATGTATGAATTATTGTCAATCAATGTTTTATTAATAGTTAAAATAAAAATAATAACAAATATAATCTGCTTGCCTGAGATATATGTGTATGTGTATATGTGTGTATGTGTGTGTGTGTGTGTGTGTGTGTGTGTGTGTAAGAGAGGGAGAGAGAGAGAGAGAGAGAGAGAGAGAGAGAGAGAGAGAGAGAGAGACGGCGTATCCCTCCCCTCCCTCCTGCTTCCATGTGACAAGAAAGCTGTCCGGCCCCCTTCGATTCCCATGTATCGAATTACTGCCTGTTCACTCCGCACCCTTAAGCCCAGTGCATCTGCTCGAGTCACGGGCAGCTTCACACTCGCCGGCTACTCTCTGTCAGACGGCTCCGCATTTCGATACATCGCTCTAGCATTATTCTAGCCTCTTCATAGCCCAACTCTATTTCGCGACGCTGTCTAAACATGAGCATGCCCATTGCGGTGCCATCTGCGTTTTTTGCCTCCTGTCACGGGGAGTAGACCCGGAGCTGGGGAGAGGGAGAAAAACCTCTCTCTTCTCTCACCATCACTTGCCCAATCTCACACGGGCAGTGGTTGCGAACCGACAGTGAAGGACAGAGTTAATTAAAGCGTATTTATTTAACCTTTCTCTTTGAAACAAACTCGCGCATCCTGCCTCGTACTCCGGGAATTGGTTGGGTCCAGAGGAAAGGAAGGGAAACGTTAAGTTTTTTTGTTGTTGCTGTCGTGGAAATTATTCGGAAGGGCTCCGTTTTCTCCTCGAAATTGCTCTAGCTAATACATTCACGAACCCTGGATTATGGATGTGGAGTCGGTGGAGAAGGAGTGCGGGGCACTTGGTGGGCTTTTCCAAGCGATTGTCAATGACATGAAGGTATGTAACGATCAGTTGGCGACAGCAACTGTATCAATCGTAAAACACCACCAGAAATGATTTACTGCAAACTTGCATCCTAACCCTAAGATTGCATGGGCTATCATCATTCATGCATGATTAGCCCCACTGGCACTGTCCATGTGTTCGGTCGTCATATCTATGAATCGGTTGTTCACATCAAAGAAAACACAGACTATGTTTAAAGCAATGAAGCTAGATAATGATGTGTCATTAACCATTTGTATTACCATTGGCGAGCCGCATGGACAGCATGTTGTTGCAGGTGAAACACAAGGCACTCTAACATGCTATATTGACACATTACCTTTCATATGTCCTTGCAATGATCTGGGTTTTTTTTTTACCGACATTGTTTGTAGTCGTGAGATAAGAATGTTTTTGTAGGTACACAATGGGGAGCAGACGTGTCGCTCAATTGGTGCTGATCTAGCAGATGAAGACTCGCTCCCGCTATTTCGATAGCCTATTTGGTCTGTCTGGCAACGGTATTTGCAGTTATGTTTCGGCGTGTGAGTACGATAGTGGCTTTTGCAGGCCTTCGGAGGGAAAAAAATCGATTTTCTGTCATGCGTAATTTGAAAGAGCCAGCGAGTGGACGCATGAGAACCGGAACAGCCGTGTTTGCGCTCAATGGTGTATGTCTGTCTGTCTGTCTGTCATGTGAGTGGGTTTATGGACTGGTGGAGCCACAACAGTTTGGGGAGGTGGTCAGGAAGAGGTGCCAACAGATCTGGGTGAAAATGGAAAGCGATGGTGCTAGACCGCATTTATTACTCATCGCATCTAGTTCTGAGCAGCCTACACAATGTGCCATTTTTGGAAAGAGCGAATGTGTCAAATGTGCATCTCTGCAGCTGTTCGGTATCAAAGTGATATCAACACGGCTTTCTGCTAAATGAAAATTGACACTGGTATATCACACACATCCATATCATCCAAAGGCACTCATCTTTATGCATCTCTCATTTGTTGTGAGCTGGCAAATCCTTTCTCTATCCTTCCTTACAGGCACACAAAACATCCAGATATCATAAATGATTTAATACCAGTTTCCTCTGATCTTCTTACTATGCAATGACTAATTCCAGTTAGTGCTCTTGAAGGTTTCTCAATGTGGGTCAAATAACAGCCACCCAAGCCATTTGTTTGGCTTGGTCATTGTCATTCTAACATCAGTGGCTTTGCTTTTTGGGTAGCTCCTGCCAGATCCATTTACAGTCACATGTATCATAAGAAATATAGATAGAAAACAACCCCCCATCTCAAATGTGTCCTCACGAAGTGGTAGGACATTGCAGACTCTCCAGTTGTGCTACGTGGACTGTTGGACACAGTCTTCCATATACGCTGTAACTGAGGACAGAGGGGTATTGTGACTGGAGGGCATTCTGTGTGCATAGGAGCTGATTGGGGGGTGGGGGGGTGGTCCTGTAATTGGTGATGTATTGTTATGCCAGTCCTTCTGTCTCAGAGGTTTTTATGATGATACCTCTTCTTGACATGCATGTGCTCTGAGTATATGTCTATATATGTCTTCAAGGCACATGTACAATACGTATGTGTGTCTATCACTGCAGAGGATGGGGGGTGGTTGCCTTCAAGCCCCTTAAGCTGTGGCATGTTCAGATCTTCACAGAAAGTCAAACCTTGTCAGGGCCTTCTACTTCCATTTGTCTCCCCCCACGTCACATTACCATAATGGTGGATGCCTGGAATGGTGTGCGCTCTCCTCCTCTCTCCACCTCCGTCTCGGAGCGTGTCTTTGTTCCTGAGGGCTGGCACCCTGTGGGCAGACACGGTCACTTCTCATTCTCATCTCAGAATCACCCAGCCCGGGCCTGGAAGTTGCCTTTGTTAGGCGTCTTGCTGAAAAGCCCCCACCAGGTTACAATAAGTGCAATCTCTCAGCCAGTCTCAGCCTCGCCTTGTGCTGTGCTGTGCTGTGAATGAAGCGAGCCGCACCACTGTTTACCTTATCTTATTTGGAAAGGGGACAAACGCAGACCGTGACTGAGCATCCAGCCCGAGAAGAATGCTTTGCACATGTATGTGGAGGCTTAGTGAAATGAGCCAGTGTGCTGTGTGCTGCGTCCCCCCCCCCACCCCCATCCCCCCCCTCACATTTTTCCTCCCAATTACAAAAAAATACACTACCGCAGTGTGGATACAGAGAGTGTGTATTTGTATTAGGGAGAGAGGAAAGCATTGTATGCATGCTTGTCATTCTATGCTATATAGAGCAGAGTCAGTTTAGTGCCTTTTAGAGAGAGAGATAGAGAGAGAGAGAGAGAGAGAGAGAGAGAGAGAGAGACTCTCTTGATCTTGTTGATCTGTTCGTCCATATCCCCAGCGGTAATGTCTTGGGAGCACTACACTCTCACACGAGTATTATGAGTGTAGAGTGAGGTCATACAGGATTGCCATCGGTTGTGAAGGCGTGGGGTCAAGCTGAGGGTCACCTGTCCTTTCCTACCCTTGGCTCTCGCTACGCCTGGGGTCAGGCACTGCAGTAGGAACCCTGAGGAGTGTGTGTGTGTGTGTGTGTGTGTGTGAGGGGGGGTGGCGGGGGGTAGGAAAAGCTGGCATTAGGAGTGAAGACAAGGCAAATCCATGCTGCTGTGCTCTGTTTGACAGCTGGGCCTGTCATATATCACTGCTGTTTACATTCTCATGTTCTGCTATGTGCTGTGTGAAGGTATGCATACCGACACATCTCTACTCTCCTGCCATGTGTCTCTGTTTCTCTCTCTGTATCTCCTTCTCAGACATGCCCTCACACCCAACAACATCTCCTTATTTATTTGATGTTTTGATGCTGCTCTTGCGTTCGGTTGACCTCTCAGTCCTTGGCCTTGAGTGCCTGTCATTCACACAGACATTCTCCTCACAGGAGACATACTTCACAGACAAGCTGTACTTTTGCCGTAGCACTGACTAAACCCACTGGGGTTCACACCATCTAACTATTCTCTCTGCTTGAAAGAGAGTACTTACATTGTAATACACTATGAACAAAGCAGAACTGGCAAAGTATTTAACTGCGCCAGAACACAGACGGGTGCTGAGTTGATTAAAATCCCCCCAAACGCACCCCATCACCCCTGGCAGCTTCTGAGCCTGCAGAGGGGGTGCTGAGAGACAGTAGTGGACAGAGGCCTCAGCCAGTGGCCCCTGGACAGCGTGTGGCCCCCAACAACTTGTGGACGCTCCCTAACGGGGTCACGGTGTGAGGCACGCCAGGAGTGTGTGTGAGTGACAGCACGTGTCACCTCGTTTTTTCGGACGACCCATTTGGGCACTGGAGCAGGGGCAGGAGAAGCAGGCTGCCTCGTGACTGCACGTCTCCGTCGGTGCTCGTCCCCTCTCTCTCTCTCTCTCTCTCTCTCTCTCTCTCTCTCTCTCTCTCTCTCTCTCTCCGCTTGTGCTTGGTGGCTCGGAGGAACCGCCATGACAACGCGCGGCCCTCGCGGCATCCAAATGAGCATGTGTTTGGCGGCCCCTTTCTTAGGCTCGTTAGAGATGAATCGACTCGTTTTGGACGGAGAGCTTTTCTTGGGCCCGTGCCAGCCCCTCCTCTGGGCTCGCTTTGTTAAGTGTGTCAAACTCTTCCCGTTCACTGCCTTTGCTGACTACAGAAAACAACTCAGGGGTAATAATTGTGTGGGGAGAGGGAAAATGTGTCAAATCAATATTTTACTTTTGCGCTTTGAACGCTTTTTAAAAGTGGCGTTGGTTCTTTGCTAGTAGGCTGTTTGCAGGTGTGCAGTCTCTAACTGAACTGAAAACATTGAAGGGAAACGTCCAACATGGGGTTAGATAGTGAGTGCTTTTTGGATTAAATGCAAACAAAAAGGCCATATTTCTTTCACTCTGCCCAGGCCATATGCACGTCTATCCGCACAATATCCTAGAGTGATGTGCGTGCAGGCACTATTTCATCATGCTTATCAACGGAAGAGCTGTGAAATCTCACCCAGTAGTCTGATCTCAGAGCAGCTGCGTACATGTATCCCAGTGACTCTGACTGATGGCTGCCACAATATGCATCAAGGCCAGCGTCCAATCAGCCTGAGTGCCACCATCAATACTGACTGCAGATCAGGCTCTGGCGTTCACTGGAATGCACCAGCGCGTAGAGGAGTAGCACAACCAGCAGAGGCAGGAGGTAGAGATGCAGAGCAATAACATAGTCTGATGATAGAAGAGCTGAAGAAAAAAAGAGATACAGACAGACCTTTACTGCAGTGGGGGGAAGTTGAGCGAGAGACGAAGACAAGAAGGGAGTGATTGATAGATAGGGGGAGAGATTGAGTGAGTAAATGAGTGAGAAAGAGAAGGAGAGAGAGAGAGAGAGAGAGAGAGAGTGATGAAGGCCAAGTGAAGGAGCAGTCATGGCTCTCATGTTAAGTGATTTCCATAATTCATGATTGCATTGCTCCAGACTCCTCCACTAAATGGCGAGGAAGATGATTTGCGTCCCTCCATCACTCACTCATTCACCCAAATGAGTGGCGGCCAGGCCAGGCAGGGTGTGGGAGCCCTGATCACGTTCAACCGGACGGCTATTTTCAGCCGCCCTCCGCACGGGCTCCCACCCAATCATTAACTGTCTGGAGGAACACAGCAGAGCAGCCCCGGCCAATCACAGAGCCTCTGGCATCCACCCGCTCCTTCACCCCCCCCCCCACACCCCCTCCTCCCCCTTGACAAGCAAGACATACACGGCCTCCATCTTTTTCATTCATCCCTTTATGCATGGAGAGGTGGAGGAGGGGTGGCTGTCAACAGCATCCTCGAGAACGAGCGAGCGATGCGCTTTTTCTCGGCCTCTTATCTGTTGCTGTAGTGTCTGTAAGCTGCAGTGTCAAGTGCAGGAGGCTGCCTTAGCGTAGCGCCTTTATCAGAGAGCGCGTCAAGGTCCCCTCACCCCTCCGGTTTCAGGGGCGCATCCTGCGTGACTCCGGCTCTTTCCCCCAGACGAAAAGGTGACAGTGACACGGGAGCAGGCTGAGCGTATTCAGCAAAATGAATTCATTTGTTTGAGATGTTTCGGCGGAGGTGTCAGTGTTGCTACCTGAGCGCGCCGTGGGCACGCGTGGCAGAGGAGGGGCACAAACATGGCGATCATGGCCCTTCATTAGCGTGGCAGAGGAGGGGCGCAAACATGGCGATCATGGCCCTTCATTAGCGTGGCAGAGTTGGCCACACGCCCTCCCCTCCCAGCTCATAAATGATGCAGCGTGGCAATCTCCCCCCTTTCATCTGACAGGCAACTTGCCGCCCGTCTCCTAATGTAATTTGAGAGTGCTGATTTGCCAAACATGGTGTTTAAGCTACCTGATGGACAAGCAGGAGAAGAGAGAGGCGCTTGGAGAACAGATAGTGTTGTCTTCCAGAGAGTAGTCGGCGCGCGCGGGAGCGTGAGCGTGACACTGCACGCTGCCCGGGCCGGGGAACGGGGAACGGGGACTTTCTCTCTCTCTTTTTTTTTCCAAAAGTGTCCCCTGGCTCCGCTGCTGGTTTCCACAGAGGTTGAATTACAAGCTTGGCCATGTACTACTGGAGCACACGTTCTATTTCTGCTCTCTAAGTACAGTGTTGCCAGCTGGAGGAGATTGGCTGGGGTGGACGGGGCTTTTAGAGAGAGCGGCGTGTGTGTGTGTGTGTGTGTGTGTGTGTGTGTGTGGGTGTGTGTGTGTATACGTGTGGGTGTGTGGTTGGAGGTCTAATCAGTTTATAGTTCAACATTACTGATTTTAAGCTTTTTGGTACATTGTGTAATGGTCTGGATTTCCATGTGTATATGGTGTTTTTGTAGCCTTGTGGGAACACTGAGATCTCTTCATAAAGAAAATGTCATGTCTATCTTCAGTCGTCCAGTGGCTGCAATAGATATGGCTACATCCTGTCCTTTGGGAGTTTATGAGTGGTGTGGGGGTCTTGCCCAAGGATTTTGGATTCCTCTCCATGCACAAGTCCATGCAGAAGTCAGATGTGACAAGTGAACCCTGGGAGGTTTGGATGGCTATGAGCCATTTATGCCCTGACTGAAGCCGTCTCCTTTTCTAAATAAATGAAATGTGCTACATGGGTGTGTGACGATACTGCACCAGAAGACGATGACGATAATCATGTCCTGGGCCGTTTTACATGTACCCTCTCTGATAGTCATCTGCAACCACCATTTCCACCTTTGACCCCAATGGCTATGAAACCAGGGTGCGAATATCTCCAATTAAACTACATCCAATCCTCTATAGAAAGTTCTTAAAAAAGGGAGCCCAGCTCAATTATGGGTATGAATCAAAATGACATGAACCCACCAATTGTTTGGACTTGATAGCTCTCTGTTTGAGCGATGGAATAACCTCATTGAGCAGATAGAAAATGGCTAATGCGCTCTCGCTTTCTCTTTTGTCCCGCTGAATCCCCCCTGAAATAAGACGGAAAGAAATGGGAGATGAAGCCGTACTGTAAAGCCTTTCATTAGCACAAGTGAATATGATTCATTCGAAGACAGAGATGGTTTTGTATTGAGTTGCAGTAGACTACGTTTAATTGGTTGGCTAGTTACAGTGGTGTTGCGATGTGGATTTTGCCAGTTAAGCGCTTATGGTTCTTTGTTTAAGACCTCTTGCTGTGATACTCGGGGAGTCTGAAAGTTGGAACACAGTTGGAGGTGGCCAACTTTTTCCGCTGTACTATGTGTTCTTAATACCAGAAATGGGGTTATCTTCATCTGGATGCTTGAAACTTGCAGACTGGAGCAGATTCCGTGAGAAACCAGTTAGACTGGCCTATCCTTTGTCCCCGTTTGGCAGTAGCCTAACTGTAAAAAGATAGCGCTAGTGTGAGGCTGTGGCAACGTTTGGGAGAAAAGTTCAGGTCTGGATTGCATGCATGCTGATGATGACTCAGACTGTATTGGACTGTGCCCTTACACAAGGCAGAGTCAGTCCACCCCCACATCAGCAGCTGGCCCTTTGGTGCAGGCTTCCTTATTTTCCTCTCCTGATTAGAAGGCACCTGTAATGCCTCTCTCTCTCTCTCTCTTTCTCTCTCTCTTTCTCTCTCTCCCTCCCTCTCGCTCCCTCTCTTCCTTCCTCTCTCTCGCTTGGTTAGGCTAAAAAGAAAATAGCCTGCTTCCCTTACTGGGGAGCCGTGCAGCCGTTCCCCTCTCCACAGCGCAGGGCTGCAGAGAGCCACTTATCTAATTGTGTGTGGGTCGGCTGAGTGTGTGTGAGCGTGGACCCAGAGAGGAGGAGGGCGAGGTGAGAAATGACTCCGGTGAAATGGCACCAGCTGACCATCAGCGGGCATCCTGGCGAGGGTGGACGGGCAGGCCATCGCTGTTTTGGATTTGGGCAGTGAACACATACTACTGTGGCATGTGTGTGTGTGTGTGTGTATTTGGGGGGTGTATTCGGGGGGTGTATTGAGGGTGGGAGGATAAGGGGCTTCACCGCTCCTTATCTCGACTGCACAAGCCCCCTCCGTGTGACGGAGTTGAGGCGCGCGCGGCGCGGCCAGATTAGGCCACTTCAAACGGAGCGGGGGGTTCCACGGGGGAATATCACGCTCTGATTTCAGACGGATTTAGCAGACATCAAACGGCAGCGCCGCCACGCCGGATCAGAGAGAGACGAGGAGACGAGCGAGCGCAGCCCACGGCCCCTCCCCTAAACCCGCCCCCTCCACCAGTCGCCACGGCAATCCGACTGTGACATCACGCCGGCGTCCCTCCCTCTTTTCCGCCCCCCTCTTTTTCCACTTCCTGTTTCGCTTTTCCCCAACCCTCTCTCTTTGTTCCCCATCTTTTACGTCTCTCTTCTTACGGTCTCTTGTACCTCCTCCCCTCTGTCCTTCCTCAGCCATCTCTGTATGCAGAAGAGGAGAGGAGAGGAGAGGAGAGGAGAGGAGAGGAGAGGAGAGGAGAGGAGAGGAGAGGAGAGGAGAGGAGAGGAGAGGAGAGGAGAGGGGGAGGGTTTTGCATGAGCAGGCAGGGTTTTTATAGGAGGGGGTTGGTGCTGGTTTGGGCGGAGGTGGGTGTTTGGGTTGGTGGGGGGTGCTGAGCTGTGCGCGGTCGGCCCCACTGACTTTCTCCAGCTCCAGCTGTGCTGTGGAGTGAATCTAATCTCAGGCCCGCTCACAGACTCGCCGTTTCATCTGCCACGCTCACATCGCAGCATGGCAACAGCAGACCCAACGTGTCGTGATGAAACAGAGGTGACCACGGACCTGCCAGAGTGCTGGCGAGAATGCTACACGCTAGCAAGACCCCACGCGCTGTGTGTGTCTCTCTCTCTCTCTCACACACACACGAGTGTAGTTGAGAATAGCTACGGAGGAGCAAGGGAGGACACTGTCAGGATGGGAGATTAATTGGTTAAAACGATGTGGGAAATGTGGTTAGTCATCGGC
The DNA here is from genome assembly GCF_963854185.1 of Sardina pilchardus. Lineage (NCBI taxonomy): Eukaryota > Metazoa > Chordata > Actinopteri > Clupeiformes > Clupeidae > Sardina > Sardina pilchardus. Next base: position 2,839,844 of record NC_085004.1, read on the forward strand.
TGTGTTGGTGTTTTTTTTCTCCTCTGTTTCCCTTTTTACTAGTGTGGTGCCGGACTGTTTTTGCCACAGGCCACTGAATGGAGGCTCATTCATCCATTATGAACTTGATATCACACAAATTCATGTGCCTGCAATGTTTCCGTGGCAACAGAGCTGAGCTTTGTTCGCTACTCATGTCCTTATCATAGGACAACACCCCCTTCCTGCCGCAGGGTAGCCTCTCTGTCACACAGTCACACACACACACACACACACACACACACACACACACACACACACACACACAGATGAATTAATAAATTAATTTGTTTATTTATTTATTAACTACTCTATTTCATCAGTACATGAATCGCCTACTCTCCACATGAATCAGCATTCCATCTGTGATTAGATCCTCAGTCCAAATACCTCTTTTAATGAACTGTTCTGAGACCATTGCTTCAGTTCACAATGTTGTTTTTGCTCTAAGTCATTTTCCCAGACCTATCCATCCACACGATGAATGTTAACTGGTGCCCTTCTCTCTGTTGCAGTGCTCATACCCTGTGTGGGAGGACTTCAGTGCCAAGGCCACCAAGCTGCACTCCCAGCTCCGGTGAGCGGCTCTCCACCACACGCCTCTGTCTGTCTGTCTGTCTGTCTGTCTGTGTCTGTGTGTGTGTGTGTGTGTGTGTGTCTGCCCGACTGTCCGTCTGCTTTCTAATACAACACACTCGCATTCCTGGAGCAAACCCTGGCACACAGCCACCCAGAGACGTGCTGCCCATACTGTAGTGGAAACTTACAGTAGCACACTGCACACAGGGAAACCACTCTCAGTGCATGAGGTGCACCTATCTGGAGGACTCATCTAAATCCTCCCTTCCTCCTCAGTCCCAGACCAAATGGCATGGGCTTTGGCTGGTTCTGAAGTGTAAATGTCATGACCATCTTTGTCTTGCTTCCTTTTCAGGACCACAGTACTGGCTGCGGTGGCCTTCCTGGATGCCTTTCAGAAGGTGGCCGACATGGCAACCAACACCAGAGGTAGGACGCTGGATGAGTGTGTGTGTGTGTGTGTGTGTGCGACTGGCTGCCAAGTGCGGGCTTTACATGTGTACGTCTTTGCATTTGAGCGTGTGTTTGTGTGATAACAGGGGACAAAGACTCTCGGGGATTAGTGGGCAAGGATCTCCCTCTATATATGGGTTAATCTGTGGAGGAGAGGAGGCTGTGGGGGAAGAGCAGTAGGGATCCCTCCACCGGGCATCTGCACAGGAGGACATCTTCAGCTGAACGCAGTACATGTGATGGTTCAGCCCTGGTGTGTTCTGGCAGCGTGCTGGCTCTGCAGTAGAAGCAGGACAGGAAGGAAGTGTGTGTTTGTTTGGGTGTGCTCCTCATGGGTCCGCTCACAGTGAGCTCCGATCATATCATTTATGACCCAATTATGCACGAGGAAACAGCAGCACGTCTTAAATTTCCCACTCGCTTGTAGGGATTTGATCTCATTTCCGTGATAAGATGCTATCAGCTCTTTTAAATGAGCTCATTTCTTTGAAAATAGCAGCCATTAATGCCATCCCTAAAGGTATATTTTGTGCATGCTTCTGAGGATGCATCTGAGGACATTTTTAGGGCGTGACTACTCCTCCTCCATAGTCCTTAAAAAAACAAAGCAGAGAGCTGAAGAGCCAAAACGTAGCCCTTCCTTAAAGAAGTTGTAGAAGCGAGTGGTCCGTGAGGACCGAGAGTGGGAACAAAGACGTGGTTCACAGCTCTGGAGAAGGGTTGGTGGGCGGCTGGGTTATTTTTGGCCAACCGCTCAAGTCATTGTTGGTGGGAGTGCGTTTGGGGATCCTTTTGAGGAGACAGAGACATGATTGTTGAGGCAAATGATGTAGTACGGCAAGAGCAGAGGGACAGTAAAGGCAGCTGCAAGTGTTATTACCGTATCATGGTAATCATTTCTCTGTGGCGGGGGCTTTCACTGATCTCATTTTAGTGGTCACCTGAGGTGCACTGGTTTCCTGTGCCAGGGTGTGTGTGTGTGTGTGTGTGTGTGTGTGTGTGTGTGTGAAGGTTACAGTCTAGCATTTTAATGAGCTGACTGTGCTTGCAGCATTCCTGTATGGCCTGTAACACAGCAAGGGTCACATCCTACCTCCCCTGAGGCCCACAGGGGGCCGTGCTGCACTGGGGGTGTTGGGGAGCATGGAGAAGATGGAGTGTGGGGAATTTTCAAGGGCGAAACAGCAAACTAGAGAATTTCACACATATGCAGACACACACACACACACACACACACACGCACACACACGCACACGCACACGCATACGCACACGCACACGCACACACACACACACACACACACGCGCACACACACACACACACACACACACACACACAGCACAGCACAGAACAGACAGAGATTGGATGCTTGCAACAAAAGATTTACAGTGCAGATCGATGTGAGACGCTGGGCCCATCAGCCTCAGGAAAATGGATGGGACTTTGGTCTCTTCCGCTCTCTCTCCCCGTTCTGCGCTCCCTGTAGTGAAATGGGTAACTCTGCCACGGCCGTCTGAAATAGTAGCTTTAGATGAGAATACATTTCCAGCCGCTGACAACTGTCAACCTCGACTTGTCATGCCGGTGGTTTACAGCGGTGCCTTGAGTTAGCCGGAGTTAGCGAGCCAGCGCCTTCTGCCCTGCGCCGGAGATAACAGCATCAGCATCAGCGTCAGCAGAAGCAAGAGATGTGCGGAGAGAGCTGAGCGCTGGTGTGGAGTAACCCAGGGCCCTGAGGAGAGAAGGCCAGCTGAGGGTATGGAGGGGGGGTTGTGGGGGGGGGGGGGGGGGGGGGTGCAGAGCGCCGTGTGATTGCGGCGTGCATGACTGGGCAGGCGTGGTGATGGTGGTGGTGGATGGGACTGGGGCAGATGCTGGGTGTGATAGCTGCAGATTTGCCAGTCTGCAGTGGGGAGCTGCGCCACTCAGCCACAGTCAGAATGTAGGTCAGGAACCTGTGTGTCTGCATGGGTGTGCAATGCACACACACACTTAACACTAATGCGCACACACACACACACACACACACACACACACACACACACACACACACCCACACATCCAAATTTTAGTGCACATCTGGATGTTACTGCCGTTTTTTACTGTGGCTTTCCGGTGCCTTTTCTGCCCTGTATTGATTCCCAGTGAAGTAAAGAAGCACAGCTTGAGTTGGAGGAGAGGTCTCCACACACACACACACACACACACACACACACACACACACACACACACACACACACACACATCCTACAGCTTGAGTTGGAGAAGAGGTCTCCATGGCGCTCAGAGGCATCATTTGCATCTGAAATCGTCCGTTTTCAATGAGCGCCTTTAAATAATTATGCCATTTCTCATCTCCTAATGCCCCGTCTCGTGGCCCGGGGGGGCAGATTCTTTATCTGCCCCCCTAGCAGGGGTCACAAGTGGCCCGTGTGGAAGCGCTCTGAGGAGGCGGAGAGAGAGTGACCGCATGCGGGGCCTTCCGCTGGGCAGCGGTCAGAGGCCGCCGAGTGAAGTCTGATGTGATGATGCTCAGTGGTGTTCTCGCTCCGCGCCGACTCGTCCTCTAGCCTCCAGCCGCTGCGGTGGACGAGTGTGGACGAGTGTGGACTGTGCGTGTCTGCGGTGTGTTGTGTCCAGGCGACTCGTCCTCTTGCCTCCAGCCGCTGCGGTGGACGAGTGTGGACCTTGCGTGTCTGCGGTGTGTTGTGTCCAGGCGTGCC
>NC_085004.1:2848616-2851116 GCF_963854185.1 Sardina pilchardus
ATGATGAGATGGCGACCTCAGACGCTTCTCGCTTCTTTTGGAAAGAATAACAAACCCGGAGGAGGAGAAGAAGCCTGGTGGCTGCTCCAAGCCCAGAGTGCCCTGCGGTGGCAGGAGGGTGATATCCCCCCCCGACCTCTCCCCCCCCCCCCCCACCTCTCTCTCCACCGCACTGTCCCAACTGTCTGTGCATCTTTTCCCTCCTGATTTAATTCCATCTCGCGGATTGGTTCTGACAGCTCAATATGGCCAGAGTACTCCTCGTAATACATTAATCCCGTGTGGGAGGGGCACAAACTTGGCAACGCGCGCTGCCCATTGACTGGGCGAGACGTGGGCAGTGGCCGGCCGTGCGGTGCGAGCCCGACTACACTGCGGGAAGCCGTGCAGCGGCGGCGGCGGAATCGGGTGGATTCCGCGCTGCGTCGCCAGCCAGCTTTCCACTCACTCCCAGCCCGCGAAGGTGGATCGCTGCAGTGTTGCTTAGCAACAGAGATGGAAGGGCTCTGATTGCTTGTAGTGTTGCTAAGCAACTGGACAAATTTCTTCAGTTCCTCGCAGTGTTGGCAGTGGCATGCGGAGCTCACACTGTAGAGCAGAATGAATGAGATGGTCAGGTGCTCCCAGGAGGCACAGCGCCTGTATGAAGCACTTTAACTGTGCCTGTGTACACTCACAATCTGTGCCTTATAGCAAACACAGTATAGAAAGGGCTATGAGGGGGATATTTCCATTGCTGCATCCAGTCAGTTGTAATCATCGTCTGTGAGGACTGGCTGTACGACTGGTGTCTCTGCAGACAGTGTTCTCTATGAGGGAAGGAAACACAGGAAGAGTTTGGTGCTGCAGGGTAGCATGCAGTCTGGAATGGCTGGATCCTATTTAGGTGTCTCATGCCTCATCCTCACCACCACCCCTCCTCTCTCTCTCTCTCTCTCTGTCTCTCTCTCTCTTCCTCTCCTTTTCCTCCATCTCACAGCTCGCTCTCCGTTCTCATTAAGACCAGACTTGGCCTTGGCGCTGAATCCCAGTGTGTGTGCTGCTTCCCACGTTCATAGTGCTGGCCTTGTACAAGCCGGCCCGGGGCACAAAGAAGGACTGTGACACCAGGAAGTGTCCTCCGAGCCAGGCCAAAGGCTCGAGGAGGGAGGGAGCGAGGGAACGAGGGAGGGAGAGAAAGGAGAGAGAGGAATAGATGACCATTGTGACTGTTGCTTAATTAAAGACAATAATGTTGTTTTTGTAGCGCGCGGGGAAAAACAAAAGGCTATCTCAGGGAGGTGGAGATGACCTAGTTACTCAAGAGGCAGAGAGGAGAGCGTTTAAGAGTGGGGATCTTTAAAGTGTTTTCAAAGGCAGAGCCTGGGAGAGTTATGCGGAGGAGGAGGGCTTGAATGCATGATGCGTCAGTATTAAGTCTCTAGGACTTAGACCTTGGCTGCCCAGTGCTGTGACTTTGGTTTTATCTGGTGTGCGAAAAACGAAATGAGAGTGATGGTGTTGGTGAAGGTGATGGTACGTGTATGTGTGTGTGTGTGTGTGTGTGTGTGTGTGTGTGTGTGTGTGTGTGTGTGTGTGTGTGTGTGTGTGTGTGTGTGTGTGTGTGTGTGTGTGTGTGTGTGTGTGTGTGTGTGTGTGTTTGTGGTCGTTTCTCTTCTCTTGTCCCTGACATGTGTGACTTGGTGACCTAGCCTCAGTGCTTTTATGGCATGTGATGATTGGAACAGTGTTGTGGTGACAAAGTGATGGAGCAGTGGAGTAGTGGCTCTCTGGTCATCTCTCTGGGCACCGTAAGCCCTGTCCATATGGTTAACAGCTCTGGACGCACGGTCACAAGGTCTCCTGTCGTCACCAAAGGATCAGCCTGACCACATCAATCAGATTGACTGGTTCGCTGAGGAGGCAGATGTTCAGACGTGTATTTCAGGGGTGTTGATATTCTGACATATCTGCTTCTACCAAAATGTATAGAATAGAATTGAGGCTGATTGCACTTGTGATAGTCGAGTTTATTTATTTCCTTTCAGGAAGGATAACAGCAAGGTCAAAACAACAAGAGCAGGTTCAGTGCCAAATATCTCATCCTCCAAATGCTCCGACAGAAGGCTGGGCTCTATTGTAGCACACAAAGGCACAAAGTTAACCCTTTTACCCGGAGGACATAGGGGCTTTGCCAGTCTCCTAAACCACACCATTTGTCCACTGCTCCAAGCCGGTTTAGGCTGGACACAGGACACTGGTAGTCTGGGGCCCAGTGCTGAGCGCTGAGCCCCGGTGGAGGGAGGGTGGACGGTGGAGGGGGGGGGGGTTGGGTTGGGGCGGGACAGGGCTGGTTTGGGATGGGACGACTGGAGCCAGAGTGGGTGCAGGGGGGGGGGGGGGGTGGCCAGGGAGGGGACAGGACAGGGCAGGGCGGGGGTGCTCAGACAGGCCGGGCCAGGCCCAGGGTAATCCCTGCTATTAAGTGTTAGCAATCAGGCGTGATCTCCCCGCTGCTGCG
>NC_085004.1:2861116-2863616 GCF_963854185.1 Sardina pilchardus
GCTTGCCCAGTCCTCCGCGCTGACCGCTGTAATTGGGTTGTGTGGGAAACGAGGGTCCTGACATGTGGCCGACTCGCACCTTTCACACACACTGTGGGGGCCTCGCTGTGGGCTGACCTGACCGCTGTGGTGCGGGCCAATGGCTTCACTCTGGACGTGCAAGTGGGTCAGTCTTCTCACAGTGCTATGTCAGCTCTCTGGCATCTTACGGGCATGAGGATGGGCTAACACGCATTTGTGTGTGTGTGTGTGTGTGTGTGTGTTTACATCAGAACACTGGTATACTAGGAGGTTGAGTCTTTGAACTAGATGTTAACAGGGGCAACCGTTTTTACCCTGACTCATTCCATATGGTTGATGTGCGTTGGTACCCAAAGTGTAAAAACGAGGTCCAGATGTGTCATCTCACGGAGAGCAGACGTAATGAGAGGGGACAGGCGGGGACAGGCGCCAGCCAAACGAAGGCTCTGACCCCCAGGCCCCTGTCCCACTTCAGCTCACTGGGTCTCCGTGTGTGTGTGTGTGTGTGTGTGTGTGTGGGGGCTGTTTGTCTCACCCTGTTTGATTGTCTGGATGGTTCTGCAGGAAGACATTTTAGCCTTAAGATGAAACAGTTGAAATTTCTCAATTTATCTGTGCATCGACATTAATGTTTTTCAAGTAGTGTGTGCGTGCATATATGCATGTATAGGCCATTGTGTCATCTGTATATTGATGTATATCTGGTGATGTGGTAATGGTCTTTTATGCTTGGACATGTGACACAGACCTGTTGATTGATTGATGGAGGTGGCAGTGACCGGGGCCTGACCTTTGAGTGACCTTGTGTGTGTTTGGGTGGACTGTGGTAATGAATGGTGACAGGTGTCGGGCAAAAACACTTCAGCAGGTGTAGTGCTGCCATGATACAATGCATACAATGCAAGGAAGTTTATGCTTCCAGGAAAAGAATCTTATATGTTTACACATGTTTTGTCTCTACATTCCATTCCATGCCAACTAAACCGACCGAACTGAACTGAACGGTTGTGTTCCCTTTGGCTCAGAGGTGAGCAGAACATGGCTCTGGATGCCCACGTGTTCCAGCACGTTCTCTGGTGCCATGACAGCTTGGGACACCACGGTAAGATTTGTCGGTGTGTCCTGTGCTGTGCCACTGTGACATGGCCCAGATGATCTGGGCGAAGGCCTTCTGAGAAGGCCGCTACGCAGAGCCGAGCCCCAAAGCTATTTTTACTCCCACACACACACGCGCATGTGTGTAAACAGTAGTGACAGGTGTAATGCAGCATTCAGGGCCGCGCGGCTGACCTGTGGTCAGTAGCATAGTCAGCTGGCCCTGAGGGGGGCGGGGTTACTCAGCATTCACAGACTGCTCCACATGCCACGGCTGCAAGCCATTCCGTTCCTACTCGCTCTGCCACCAGCAAGGAGCGTCATGGCCGCCTCTGTTACCGTGTCCCTTTCACATTGCCTCGTCTCTGCCATATTATGAGAAGCAGTTCTTCTGCATGGCATGGATAGCGGACTGGCTGTTTTCTCTACACTGTGACTTTTATGGTACAACTGCCCCACTGTCTGTAGTGTCGGTGAGTGTAGTGTCGTGTCGGCCATGTTTTTCGTTCGCAATAGCTGCTCAGCTGTGTGTGTGTGTGTGGCCAGGCGGTCGGTGGGTGCTGCTGCAGAAGCCGGCGCTCTGTGTGTGTGTGTGTGTGTGTGATCATGGCTGGCGTGTAATTAGTGTGAAGTTGTGTATTGGGGGCTGGAGCTGAGTGGTGCGGTGCGGTGCGGAGCGGAGCTGAGCGGAGCTGAGAGGCGCAGACACACGCTGGGGTGGGAATAGAGGAAGAGGAGGCTCCATGAATTATTCTGTTTCATGTGCTGCTGCTGCTGCAGTCTGCCCAAGATTTCTGTCTCCGTCTCCCTTTTTCTGCTGCTGAGACGGCCTCTCTGTCTCCCTCCCCTTGTCTCCCCCTCTCTCCCTTTATTCCTTAACATAATTCCCCCTCTCTCTTCTCTCTTCTCTCTTCTCCCTCTCTCTCTCTCTCTCTCTCTCTCTCTGTCTCTGTCTCTGTCTCCCTCTGAGCTTCCTCTCCATGTTTTGTGTTTAGTCTCCTCCTCTGCCGTTGTTTTTGCCATATTTGAGAGGGATTCTTTTTTCCGCAGTGTTTGCCATCAGCAACACACCAGGGCCCAATTCCACGGAATGTGGTAACCCTGGCAACAGCCACTTCCCCTGACGGGGCAAAACTCCCTCATTCCCTTCATCCCCCTGAAAGAAAAAAAAATCCCTCCATCACTCCACTCTGTCTCAGCGTCCTCTTCCTCTACCAGAGGCCTCAAGCATCACTTCATTCTCCCTCTCTCCCTCTCTCCGTTCCATCTCTGCATCTCTCTCTCTCTCTCTCTCTCAATTAGGTCACACTATTTTAAACACTCTATTTCTTTTGCCTCAGCCTCTCCAGCCTCCCTCCTGTCCTTCCTCCACACACTCTGTTTG
>NC_085004.1:2873616-2891116 GCF_963854185.1 Sardina pilchardus
TGAATGGTTGCTGGGTAGAACAGAAGGCGTGAAGCAGGAATGTGTTAATTATGAATGGAGTTGCTCTCTCCCCATCTCCCAACATACTGTGTATGTCAGGGAGGTCCTTCTTCAACAAGCGCTCGTGAACTGAGGGGGTGTGTGCTGTGCTTGTTTGTGTATTTGGGTTTTGCATTTTGGAATAGCACTCTTTGGTAATGACTACAAGAGTATCATATACATAAATCATGTGAAACATAACACCCGTGTGCCCAAATGGGGAATCTACCATTTTATGCCATTTGCTGGACCCAGTGTTGGTCAGTCAGGCTGTTGGAATTGAGCTGAGTGGTGCTATTTCAGGATGTTTTGTATGCAGTCCGGCAGGCTGACCTACAGTACAGTATCTGTAGTTCGCTGGCCTGTATGGTTGGCCTTGGGTGCTTCCTGCACGTTATCCAGACAATGCTGATGTGACACAGGGCTGACCGAACATAATAGCACGTATCAGCATCTGGAAGCATAATGATATTAATGACAGAGATTATCCGGTTCTGTGTGTGTGTGTGTGTGTGTGTGTGTGTGTGTGTGTGTGTGTGTGGGTCATTTTGAGGTCACGGCATGCCCACTGGGTGCTCTAAACATCCAGACGTAATATTTGTGGATAGTGTGTGTGTGTGTGTGCCACTGCGCTCTGCCATGTCCCTTTACGATCACACGAAGCGCTGCGCGTTAGTGTGAGAATATGTCTGTGCCTGCGCTGCCCGAGCTGCGGAGAGAACTGGCCCCGCCGGTCACTCACTGTCAGGGGCATTAAGGTTTGGGGTGTCATCGGACGGGTGGAGTCTGAGGCATATTGGGTAATCTGGGGCAGTTTGGGTAATCCGGTGCTTTAACCCCCCCTGTGTGGGTCCTTCTCACCCTGGATCCTGAGGACAGTGTTGGGAAGTAGAGTGGTGAGCACGCGACGGCACCATGTTAGGTCACCTCCGTCTAACCCCACTTCCTGTTCCATTAGAGCCAGAGAAAGGCTGAGGTGGAAGCCACGGCGCTTGATGGCGTGGGATTGTTGACGAATGGTGGAATATAAATGGCGCCCGGTGAATCGCTATTGACTGGAGGCCCATTGGGGTGTGTGAAAATGGGCCTTTCGGCGCGGGCTCAGGTGACCTTGAGACGGCTGGGATTAACCCCACGTGGGCCGGGATTATGGTGTATGGTGGCTCAGGCGAGGGGATGTAAACCCCCCGTGTGTGTTGCAGGGTGGGGGGACTCTGGGTTCAGCTCTCAGACTGCAGGCCTGTGTTTTAGGTTTGAATCCCCCAGTGTTTAATTAGCACGCGTGTGTGTGTGTGCGCGCGAGAGAAACGCCACTACACAGGCCCGGCTGCTAATCCCTTCTGGGCCCTCTGATAATGGAGCTGGATGGCAGGATTTTGTCAGCTCGCTATTTAAACAGTTTTTCAGATTTGTTCTTCTTTTTCCCCTCTTTTCTTCCCCCTTTGTGAATCTTTCTGTTTCTCTTTTTCCTTTCTTCTTGTGTTACTCAGCACTATTAATGATCCTCTGGCCATGTAGCAGGAATATTATTTCAAACTAAGAGAGCAGTTGGGGCCGACTCAGAGTGAGTTTGCCAAGAAACCTGCGGTCAGACTCTTCAAACAGACGAAAACACAATGGCTTTCCAGGGCTACGGAGAGCCACCTTCTTTGGAAGTGGGATTGGTGGTGTGTGCAAATACAGGGGGGTCAGCTTTTTCCAACTCTCCGTCCACCGCTAAAAATAACCAGATGTTTATCACAGTTACAGGTTACTCAGACTCCCTCCCCTCCCTCCCTCACACACACACACACACACTTAGTCACGCGAGTGCTGGAGCTTTATTTGGGGATGGTGGTGCGCTGTGTATAGAGGTAGTAAATCCTCACTCTCTGAAAAGTAAATATTACCCTGTCGTATGTGTGTGCGTGTGTGTGTGTGTGTGTGTGTGTGTGTGAGAGAGAGAGCGGTGGAGGGTCCAAGAGACATAGTAACAGCTGTGTGTCTTACAGTACCTTGTAACATGGCTGACCAGGGTGTTCTCCAACATACTGTCCTGTATGCAGTGCTTCAGCAGTGCTAGTCTGACATTTCTCTCTCTCTTCTCTTCTCTCTCTCTCTTCTCTCTCTCCTCTCTCTCTCTCTCTCTTTTCTCCTCTCTCTCTTCTCTTCTCTCTCTCTTCCCTCCTGCAGGGGCCACCAGGGACATTGGGTCGGCGCTGACCCGCATGTGTATGAGGCATCGCAGCATTGAGGCCAAACTGCGCCACTTCACCAAGTAAGTCCAGTCCACCGCATGAGAACGCACCACACACAAGCACATCGCACCACACACAAGCACATCGCACCACACACAAGCACATCGCACCACACACAAGCACATCGCACCACACACAAGCACATCGCACCACACACAAGCACATCGCACCACACACAAGCACATCGCACTACACACAAGCACATCGCAGCATTGAGGCCAAACTGCGCCACTTCACCAAGTAAGTCCAGTCCACCGCGTGAGAACGCACCACACACAAGCACATGGCACTACACACAAGCACATCGCAGCATTGAGGCCAAACTGCGCCACTTCTCCAAGTAAGTCCAGTCCACCGCATGAGAACGCACCACACACAAGCACATCGCACGGCGCTGGAGCCATTTTGCATTTGAATGTTGCATTCTAGTGCACCAAAACTCTAGCCTGGAAAACCAGCGCCAACTGCTGGACGGCAAAATGTTTTGCCTGCATTTGGGTCTGGCCTCGGACCACTGTACATTTTGAAAACACTGCCCTGAATCTGGCAGATGGCAACTAAACCAATCACAACGCAGAGATGTGTTTTGAATCAACGCGGGCGAGGCAGAGGGCTCTGTGGCGGGGTTTTGAGGGAGCGTTGGCCTATAGGCGCAGACACGGTTTGAAAGACAACGGGTTGTGCTCATCAACAATGTTCCGTTGTATCCATTCATCGAGGCCAGACTAAATTAGACATCCAATCCATTTAGGCTGGTTTATCAGGCTACCAAAACTCGGCGGTACAGTACTGCACGTCTTCAAGCAGCATCTCCAGAGGCCCCCTCATTTCTACACACCCTGACGGTGGAACAGCTGGAATGTTGGCAGAGTGTTCATATACTGTACAGCTGTTTCACAGGGCTGTCTTAAAGATAATGCATCAAAGCCAGACTGTGTGTGATGAATATGGTTCATATGACTCACAACTCATAGCCCACATTAAGTGTGTGTGTGGAGCGCGTCGTGGGCTGAGACAATGGCTTGGCGGAGTGGAGCCCCTGGTGCAGAGGTGGTTAGAGGAGTCAGCGGAGATGCTGTAGCGGCGTGCGGGGCTCCCAGTGAGCGCTCACGTGTCGCCACGCTGTTATTCTCCACGCGGGGCTCTTTCCATGGCCCAGTCCCAGCTCATGTTTGGGCCTCCGTCTCCTCGTGCTGTGGAAATAGCAGGGCAGCACGCCGTGTCTTTGAACCGCAGAAATCCGATCACCGCCACACACACACACACACACACACACACACACACACACACACACACACATACGATCAAGAACATCCAGTTCCATCAACTCAACCCCCCTCCTCCATACACACACACACACACACACACACACACACCATTCCTCCCCACGTCCCCCATAGAAAAGTGAAAAGTGATGACGCAGGACACAGACAGAAGGGAAACAGAGAAACAGAGACTAATAGCACCTCTGACCTACTGCCACCACCCCCACAACGACCACACACACACACACACACACACACACACACACACACACACACACACACACACACACACACACACATACACACACACACTCTCTCTCACTATCAGAGCACTCGGGGGGCCAAAGTATCCCACATGTGCAGACAGTCCCCTCTGCCTCACCCTACAGCACACTGTACGCCACCACCACCGCCGCCACCACCGTCCCCCCCAGAGGCCACCCACACACACGCCTCCCACAGCGGCCTGCCTCCCGTCCCGTCGCGTCCCGTGTGAGGACGGCTGTTCCTGGGGAGGACGAGGGGGAGAGGAGCGCGGCGCGGCGCTGCACACACAGAGAAGAGAAGCCTCTCTTAATTGCACGTCTGTGTGTGATGCTAATGATGATGAGCTCTCCTCAGCCGCTTGTTTACTCTCCTCCTCAAACATTTGCGGCGGGGAGTGGAATAGACGCTCTTTCTCTCTCTTTCTCTCTTTCTCTCTCTCTCTCTCTCTCTCTCTTTCTCTCTCTCTCTTTCTCTCGCTCTCTTTCTCTCTCTCTCTCTCTCTCTCTCTCTTTCTCTCTCGCTCTCTCTCTCTTTCTCTCTCTCTCTCTCTCTCTCTCTCTCTCTCTCTCTCTTTCTCTCGCTCTCTCTTTCTCTCGCTCTCTCTCTCTCTCTCTCTCTCTCTCTTTCTCTCTCGCTCTCTCGCTCTCTCAGTGTTGGATGGGCCGTGATGAAGCACGTGTCTGTGCTCTCTGGCTGAGTTATGATAGACTTGGGGAGAGGTGTGCCAGAGACTGAAATAGTCAGGAAGGGAAAAATGGGTCAGAGGTGATGTCATTGTTAATCAGTTAAGTGTGTCGACGTGATCTGACTCGACACAAAAACGTTGATTCATGGGCTTTTGACATATGACAGTCACAAGAGGTGGGTGTGATTTAAACGTTGTGTGTGAAGCGTGAAATGGTGTAAGGTCGTGTGAAAACTCCAGAAGCATGTTGATAGTTTATTCTTTTCCTTTCCTCTTCTCATCCCTCTCTCTCTCCCTCCCTCTTTCTCTCTCTGTTTATCTCCCTGTCTCTCTCCTTCCAAACACAGTGCTCTGATGGAGAGCCTGATCACACCCCTCCAGGACCGCATAGAGGACTGGAAGAAGACGGCCAACCAGCTGGACAAGGACCACGCCAAAGGTGCCTGACCGCTGCTCAGAGTCTCCCTGGTGATAACCGCTCAATGGTGTTTTTTGCCCCCAACGGCACCTTCCAGGCAGCACAGCCTAAAAGGCACTACCTTTACCCTATTCCTAAACTTAACCCCCTCAACCCTCATCCTGAGGGGATAAACTGAGGGGAGTAGTGCCTTGAAGGCAGCGCTGCCTGGAAGGCACCATTGAGGGCAAATAATACCAAAGACCGGTGATAACCGGGCTGTGTCCATCTCCGTGTAGCTCGGACTGTTTATGTAAAGCTCTAACCCCCTCATCCACTCTGCTCCTCCCTCTTGCAGAGTACAAGCGGTCTCGTCACGAGATAAAGAAGAAGTCCTCCGACACCATGAAGCTGCAGAAGAAGGCTCGCAAAGGTAAGCCCCCCCCCCCCGTATCACTCCTCCTCTTCCTCCAGGGGCTGTCTGTGATTGGTCCGCTGCTGCAACATGGACGCAGGCATGCCACTGGTTCGCCCCCCCTTCTCCCAGTAATGACAGCTAATGTGCACCACGATCAGAGCAGTTGCCATGACAGCAAGAGAACCTGTGACGGGGTGTTATATAACGCAACACCCCCCCCACCCCACCCCACCCCACCCCAACAGTTTCCCCTTCCCAGACACCGATGTGGTCGTGAGCAGAAATGCCAAGGTCAAATCCTCAAGGTGGTGTCCTTCTGCTTCAGCTGAGGGCCGAGTGGACTCCGACTGCTCTGGTCTTTTGTTCTGTTGCTGATGATGAGTCGCACGCCTCGTCGTTTGACATTTGTGATTGACAGCTCAGAGTGCGCTAGGGCCCAGAGGTAGTCTGCGTCTGTTTTCTCCTCAGTGAAAGAGAGAGAGACAGAGACAGAATGCGCCGGTCTGTCATGAGGAAGAATCTCTCACTCGAGAGCACCGGTCAGGCAGCAGCAGCAGCAGCAGCAGCAGCAGGCGGCTCGCTCATGCAATGGCTCCCTCTGCTGGTCAAACCGAGGGAGCGCCGACTCGCTCTCCATTCGACGGCCTGTCATGGCATGTGCCGGCTCACCAGCCAATAATGTGGGCTCCTGAATGGAGGTTCTAATCCAGCGGTGTTACTAGGAAGACTGCAGCGCGGAGAGGGAGGACGATTCAGGGGAAGCGGAACTGACTGGGTTATAATCCAGCGGTGTTACTAGGAAGACTGCAGCGCGGGGAGGGAGGACGATTCAGGGGAAGCGGAGCTGACTGGGTTATAATCCAGCGGTGTTACTAGGAAGACTGCAGCGCGGGGAGGGAGGACGATTCAGGGGAAGCGGAGCTGACTGGGTTGCACTCAGCACTGCAGCATGTAATTGATGCGCCAGCCTGCACACATGTGCCCCTCCAGGCCACGTTCGACTCCGTCAGCACACATGCAACCTCCACAAGTCCCCCAGTTACTCAACCTGATTATCCCTCTCCCTGACCTAACTTTTTTGTATTTTATGTCTAATATTTTGACCTTTTCTTTGGTTTCTGCTTTGTCATTGGCTGTGCGATTATGATCTCTGAGTTGCATCAGCCCCATCAGGGATTGATTTTGGTTGCCGTTTGGTTGCCGTTTGGTTGCTGCAGCGTTCCTGCTCCTAACTGTCCTCAAGCACTTTGGCCGTGGACTGAGCTGTGATGGCTTCCTTGTACTAACCCTAACACAAAGCTCTCTCTTCTCTTCTCTTCTCTTCCTGTCTGTCTCTGTCACAACCTCTCTCTCTCTCTCTCTCTTTCTCTCTCTCTCTCTCTCTACTCTTTTCTCCTTGCCTTTCTCCTTTAACTCTGTCTGACCCCTATCACTCTCTCTCTCTCTCTCTCTCTCTCTCTCTCTGTCTTTGTGCGTATGTTGTCTTTCCCCTGTAGAACTGCAGGGTAAGTATGACGTTGCCTCCCCCACTGCTCAGCTATGCTTCAGCTCCCCCCTGATCTCTTGATCTCTCCTCCCCATCTCCTGCCACCCCTGACCCTCTCACAGGCTTAAGCAAGCTCCACTGGCAATGACCTCTTCTCCTACTGCATGACAAGATTAATGTGTGCTTAGTGCTGTGCACATCATGTGTGTGTTCAGTGTATTGGTGTGTGTGTGTCTGAGAGAGAGAGAGAGAGAGAGAACGAAAGACAGAGAGGGAGAGGGAGAGAGAGCCATTGAAAGACAGAATAAGCCAAGAGATGAAAGTCTACTTTGACAAGTGCATTATTTTTCATATCTGTTGACAGCTACACAGCCAGATACTTCTCACACACTCACATTCTGATTATCCTCTTATTCAGCTTAAGTTCAACTTATATAAGCATAGTGTAATGCATTAATGTCCTCCTGAAATTACATTTTTCTTTAGAATGACTGCATAAGCGACAAGACAATGAGAGATCAAGTTAACCAAGCTATAATCCAAGTTTCTATCAAACAACCTCTATTTCCAAATGTAGAGATTTCTTGTAAGCATGTTTACAGAGAAGCTTATTTAGATAGCACATTTACCTTGCACAAGACAGTGAATAGCAGAGTGAACACACAATAAGCCTTTTACACAATCACACCGTGTTAACAACAACCTACAGTAGTCTCAACAAGAAGTAGATATCAGAAGACGTATTTCTTACATTCTCATTGAACACACTCACCTGATGAAATGGGGATTACACAGTGATACTATAGTAATACTATTACTTAATGCCACTCATTTGTAGACATGAGACTAACAATTGGAGACCTAGACCATGCAAGACTACTATTCTAATGTTCTGTCTTACTATTAATGTGCAGTGTAGGTTTTGTAGTGGGGCTGTGTATGCATGACATTAGAACTAACCACCACCAGACTCCAACAGCACTAACCAAGAGCCCACTCCCCCCTCCCCCCTCCTCCCATAACTCCTCTCCTGCCCTTCTCTAGCGTGATGCTAGTACCCCAGCATGCTGCGTGCTCTTATGTAGCCTGTGAGGGCTGCTTATTTCTGGGTAGAGCACCTCTGGCCTGTGTGGGCAGGCCGTGGGGGGGGGGTGCTAGCGTGAGCGTCTGCATGATTTAACATGACCGTGCCTGCCACCACCACCACCATCTCTCCTGCCCCCTGCAGGCCTCTCCGGCCCCTGCGCTCTCCTCTCGCCCTCTCGGGGTTGTGTGCCGTCAGTTGGTGTAGTGGTCATACGCGCTCGTCTCTCCCACCAGTCGTGTAGATTGCCAGTAGGTTCATCCTGTCCTGTGTCAGTCTCGTCTCGCTGGGGGCCGTGTTCATGGGAGGTTGGGGGGGGGGGGGGGGGTGTGATGATGGATTGAGGGCTGGCCCATGCCCTCTGCAATGTTCTAATCTCTCTCTCTCTCTCTCTCTCTCTCTCTCTCTCTCTCTGTCTCTCTCTCTCTCTATCCCTTGTTCCCCCTCCCTGGCGGCCATGTTGTGGGCTGTGGCTCCTCTGCTCCTGTTCTCCACTGCTGCCTCCTTAACACACAACACAATGTGCTCCTCACACACCTGTTACACCTTTTGGACCGCGCCCCCTCATCCCTCTGGGCCCCTTTATATCCTCCATCTGCTCTCCTGCTCTCTCCTCCTCTCTTCTCCTCCACTCTCCTCCACTCTTCTCTCCTCTTCTCTTCTCTCCTCCTCTCCTCCACTCTTCTCTTCTCTCCTTCTCGCCACTCCTCCCCTCTCCTCTCCTCCCCTCTACTCTTCTCCTCTCCTCCGTTCTTCTCTTCTCTTCTATTATCTCCTCCTCTCCTCTTCTCCACAATCCTCTTCTCCCCTCTATCTTCTCCCCTTCCTCTTCCCCACCCCTCTCCTCCCCTCCTCCACTCTTCTCTTCTCTTCTCTCCTCCACTCCTCTTCCTCCACCTCCACTCTCCTCTCCTCTCCTCCTCTCCTCTTGTCCCCCCTCTATCTTCTGCCCTTCCTCTTCCCCACCCCTCTCCTCCTCTCCTCCCCACCCCTCTCCTCCTCTCCTCCTCTCCTCCACTCTTCTCTTCTCTTCTTTTCTCTTCTCTTCTCTTCTCTTCTTTTCCCCACCCCTCTCTTCCTCTCCTCCTCTCCTCTTCCTCTCCTCCACCTCTCCTCTCCTCCTCTCCTCTTGTCCCCCCTCTATCTTCTGCCCTTCCTCTTCTCCCCCTTCTCCTCCTCTCCTCCCCACCCCTCTCCTCCTCTCCTCCTCTCCTCCTCTCCTCCTCTCCTCCACTCTTCTCTTCTCTTCTCTTCTCTTCTCTTCTCTTCTCTTCCCTTCTCTTCTCTTCTCTTCTCTCCTCCTCTCCTCTCCTCCACCTCTCCTCTCCTCCTCTCCTCTTGTCTCCCCTCTATCTTCTGCCCTTACTCCTCCCCACCCCTCTCCTCCTCTCCTCCTCTCCTCCTCTCCTCCTCTCCTCCTCTCCTCCACTCTTCCCCACCCCTCTCCTCCTCTCCTCCTCTCCTCCTCTCCTCCACTCTTCCCCTGCGGTCCACTTCAGGCCGAGGGGACCTGCAGCCCCAGCTGGACAGCGCCATGCAGGACGTGAACGACATGTACCTGCTGATGGAGGAGACGGAGAAGCAGGCGGTGCGCCGCGCCCTGGTGGAGGAGAGGGGGCGCTTCTGCACCTTCATCGGCTTCCTGCAGCCTGTGGTGGTGAGAGAGCCGTCTACACACAGGGCCCCGCACACGCTACACACTTCTAGAGCAACACACAGCTGCTAGCTTGAGACATAGACAAGGGAGAAAAGGGCTCGACACACACTACACACTTCTAGAACACACACACAGCTGTTAGCTTGAGACATAGACAAGGGCCCAGCACACGCTACACACTTCTAGAACACACACACAGCTGCTAGCTTGAGACATGGACAAGACACACTACACACTTCTAGAACACACACACAGCTGCTAGCTTGAGACATAGACAAGGAAGCAAAGGGCTCCACACACACTACACACTTCTAGAACACACACACAGCTGCTAGCTGTTAGCTTGAGACATCGACAAGGAAGCAAAGGGCTCCACACACACTACACACTTCTAGAACACACACACAGCTGCTAGCTTGAGACATAGACAAGGGAGCAAAGGGCTCCACACACACTACACACTTCTAGAACACACACACAGCTGTTAGCTTGAGACATAGACAAGGGAGCAAAGGGCTCGACACACACTACACACTTCTAGAACACACACACAGCTGCTAGCTTGAGACATAGACAAGGGAGCAAAGCCGGGCTCCACACACACTACACACTTCTAGAACACACACACAGCTGTTAGCTTGAGACATAGACAAGGGAGCAAAGGGCTCCACACACACTACACACTTCTAGAACACACACACAGCTGCTAGCTTGAGACATAGACAAGGGAGCAAAGGGCTCCACACACACTACACACTTCTAGAACACACACACAGCTGTTAGCTTGAGACATAGACAAGGGAGCAAAGGGCTCCACACACACTACACACTTCTAGAACACACACACAGCTGCTAGCTTGAGACATAGACAAGGGAGCAAAGGGCCCAGCACACACTACACACTTCTAGAACAACACACACAGCTGCTAGCAGAGGCGGACATCCCGGGTTCAGAAAGTAGAAGTACTGCCATGTATTTTATCCAACCATGTAGTAAACTAGCTCATCCATAATAGCAGCCAGGTAGATCAGATAATTAGTGATCACCTGTGTTAAGTGCACAGGTAGAGAGAATTTACAGTATGGCAGGACTTTTACTTTCTGGACCCAGGATGTCCGTCTCTGGCTGTTAGCTTGAGAAATAGACAAGGGAGCAAAGGGCTCGGCTGTTGGAATGCTTGAGATTCAGTGTTTTAGAGACAAAACGGGGTTGAGGACATGCTGATGACTACTAAATTGTGTCAGGGAGCAAAAGGAAGATGCAGAGTTCTCCTGGACAGTCAATAACAACCTGCATAGGAAGTGGAGCTAAAGATGAGAATGCAGTGCCCTTCATCCCCTGTCATGTGTTGTGGCAGAATGGAGAGATTGCCATGCTGGGAGAGATCACTCACCTCCAGGCCATTATTGATGACCTCACTGTGCTGACCACTGACCCCCACAAACTGCCTCCTGCCAGCGAGCAGGTATTTACACACACACACACACACACACACACTCTCTCTCTCTCTCTCTCTCTCTCTCTCTCTCTTCCTCGCTTTCTCGCTTCCTCCCTCTCTCTCTCTCTCTCTCTCTCTCTCTAATACACACACTCACACACACAAAGCCATACTGCTGAGAACTGGCATGTACTGTATTTTCCGCCTGCTTCCAAAGGTAATCAAGGATCTGAAGGGCTCGGACTACAGCTGGACTTACCAGACCCCTCCCTCATCCCCCAGCAGCTCTGGCTCCCGAAAGAGCAGCATGTGCAGGTACAAGACTCATTGTTTGGTTGTGTGTGTGTGTGTGTGTGTGTGTGTGTGTGTGTGTGTGTGTGTGTGTGTGTGTGTGTGTGTGTGTGTGTGTGTGTGTGTGCGTGTGCGCGTGTGTGAGTGAGTGAGTGTGTGTATTGTTGGTTTTGCATATCGTTGTGCTTGTGTGTGTATCAGTGGGCATAGTCTTTACCAGGTGAACGGATGAATCAGGCCCCTGTAAAGCTCCGTGATTGTTATTCTACGTCGTGCACATCAGCCATAGCTTGCGGCGGCGCATTTATTACAAGGCACACGTCAATAAATTCTGCTTTGGAAATCTGTTGAAGCGAGTAATACAGAACGTGCTCAAGTATGAAGGGTAATCAACACTGAGCCTTGCACTGCAACAAACATTATGACCAGCTGAAAACCAATAACCGTTACTGGCTTCATAGGGAGTGTGTGAGAGAGAGTGAAAGTATGTGTCGTGTGTGAGGGTATGGTGTAAGGCAGTGAAAATGTGTGTGTGTGTGTGTGTGTGTGTGTGTGTGTGTGTGTTTGGTCGTGTGTGTGTGTGTGTGTGTATGGTCATGTGTGTGTATGGTCGTGTGTGTGTGTGTGTGTGTGTGTGTGTGTGTGTGTGTGTGTGTGTGTGTGTGTGTGTGAGTGTGTGTGTGTGTTTGGTCGTGTGTGTGTGTGTGTGTGTATGGTCGTGTGTGTGTATGGTCGTGTGTGTGTGTGTGTGTGTGTGTGTGTGAGAGCGAGAGTGTTGTATTATGACATGAGGCACTGGTGTGTGTGTGTGGTGTGTGTGTGTGTATGGTCGTGTGTGTGTGTGTGTGTGTGTGTGTGAGAGCGAGATTGTTGTATTATGACATGAGGCACTGGTGTGTGCTGTGAGGCTCTCCGCTGCTCCCCGTGTCCGTGCCATGTCCTCAGTGTTCCTCCCAGATCTGCGCTAACACGTCAGCCGCTGACTGCAGATCAGCTGTGTGTCACCCCTGTGTCCTGTGCTGTGTCGGCTCGTCATGGCACTGCCCCAGACTGGCATGCCATATGATACGCCAAATCACACACGTCCTGGTCCTGGGTGAATGGGGAGGATGGGCCATAAAAATCCTATCAAAAAGCCATCTGCTAGACTGAGACATTTTGAGGCTTTGGGTGTCTGGTGTGTGTGTGTGTGTGTGTGTGTGTGTGTGTGTGTGTGTGTGTGTGTGTGTGTGTGTGTGTGTGTGTGTGTGTGTGTGTGCGTATGTGTCACACACACCCTTAGCCTCCTCCCCTGTTCTGTGTGTGCCCATGCCTGGTTGTTCATGTGTTCTCACACTCTTTCAACTTGTGTCTGTCGTTTGGCCCTCCCCTCACCCCTCCACTCCTTTACCCCCTGCACACTTTCATCCCTCCATTTCATCCATTCATTCATCCATCCATCCATTCACCTCTTCACCTGACTCTCTCCTTTCCTCCTCTCCTCCGCTTGGCCTCTCGTTCCTCCTGATGCCTCTGGACCTCCTCCTCTGCTGCCTCTGGACCTCCTCCTCTGCTGCCTCTGGACTCCTTCCTGTCTGACCCTCCGACTCCCCTCTAACTGAACTTCTCTCCTCTACTAACCGGTGTCTCCTCCTCCTCTGTTGCTCACTCACTCCTCTCCTCTCCTCACCTCACTGCACCTCCTCCGCTCTCTCCTTCTGGGCCTCTAAACCAACTGACCCGCTGCTGTAACTGTGCGCCTCCTGCTGCTCCTCTATGCTGTCGCCGTGACTCCTCTCTCACGACATCCTCTCTCACGACCTTCCTCACCCTTCACTTGCGCCATCTGCCATCTGCCTCCCTCGCCACTGCCACACTACCGTCCTCTATCTCTGCTCTGTCCAATGGGGTGGCTCACATCCTGTTGATATCCACTACCACCACCTTCATCCTCATCATCACCATCATCATCATCATCATGTCAATTATCATTTGATCCACCCACTACTCCCTTGGCCTATCATCAACACTCCATTCAACGTCTGCCATGCCATCAACATCACCTTCCATTTACCCATCACTCCCCCCCCCCCCCCCCACAAACACACACCTCCCCCTGGCCCTGTGACCTGTGTGTCCCCCCCCCCCTCACCCCCTCACCCCCCCCCCTCCCTTCCCCCTCGCAGCAGCGTGAACAGCGCCCACAGTAGCGCCTCTCGCTCGTCCGGAGGCTCGCAGACTCACTCACCCAGTTCATCCTGTCGCTACCGCAGCCTGGCGCAGCCGCCACCAGGGGGAGCCCACCGCCTCAGCAGCGTCTCCTCACACGACTCCGGCTTCATCTCGCAGGACGCCAACGTCTACTCCAAGCCTCCCTCGCCCATGCCCTCGGACATCACCAGCCAAGTAAGGCATGGGGGCACCCGGGGGTGGGGGTTTCTACTGATGCTGAAGTCACACAGTCACATCGTATACAGTACATGGTTTCATCAGGTCCCTTTCCACAGGTGTATTAATCAAGCCCCCATTTAGTTTGCATCATAATCTAGATGCTTGATTTTAATACACCTGTGGAAAGGGACCAGATGAAACCCATGAATATCACATGAAGATCCCTTTCAAGCTCAATTGTGTATTTTTTTGGGTCGATTCTTAGAAAAAAACACATGTTTTCTTCCAAAAATAGATGCTCATTCATGTGTAATTTTGGCGATTAAAGGTGATAGTCATGTTTCGGCCTCCATCTTCAGTAGGCTATACGCGAGCCAAGGTGACATACTGTACCTGTTAAATTAGCTTTATACCACCTTAGAAAAGGTAGGTAGATAGAAAACTATAAAACTATGCACTCTATGCAGAACTCGGTTTGGATCCACTTATACAGGCTTATCAACTTCCTGGTTGCATTAATACATTGACAGATATGGCTCTATTCTATAGCAATTGTCTTCAAGACCTACCCCGTCTCACTGTAATGTAGACAGACTTGTGAAAATGGTGTGTGCCCCCAACAAATGGAAAAAGGGTGTAAAATGTACATGGCCAGTAACTTCCGGCGAATTTGGATTTCGCCGGGCAGCTCAGGCTGGAAATCTGCACATCTATCTCCTCTGTTCCCTGCCAGAACCTTTGGCTCCAATCAGAAACTAGCTTATCCAAAAGACGCACCAGATCGTTGATCTGATTGGTTGAAGGACTATCCAAGCATTTGATTTTAACATGCCCATTGATCACGCCTCTTGTGCAGTAGAAACAAAGCGCAGCCTCCCCATACTAATGTTCAATCTTAAAAGATTGAGCTTAGTAAGGTGATAGCCAGACTACATGGCCAGCTCCGATAACAACTATGAGGCTAATAGCTAATGTGAATATGCCATGTCTTAACCAAGCAACTGATGTTACTGAACTGGTTAGATAACTTTAGCTATTTTGTTCGCCTAGCATTATGCAACTTTAGTAAAACTGACAGGCCAGTAATCTGTCATTTTTTGTCATAGGCTATTGTGTGTACCATGAAAAGGAAGTGGATCTGCCAGTATAAGTGAATGATGTGCATATAGCTTATTCCCGGAAATGTGAAAAGACTGTGAACTACAAGGTACTGACTTGTGGAGTTTTTTTGTGGACAGTCCCAAACTGGGGTATTGATGATGCCATGAATTCCCCATTTAGCATACATCCTCTCCTTAAGAGCTGAGTGAGACTTCTTAGAAAACTATAAACATTGTGGAAAATCAGGTTTAAGCTGTAGATTTCTACACTTAACACAGGTGCTTGAGAGTGTGTAGTGTGCAGAGTTGGAACTGTGTGGTAGGACAGGTGAGAGGTGCAGGTGAGAGCCTGATTGGGCCTGGTTTCAACAGCCAGCAGACCTGCCTACAGCATTAGAGAGCAGAGTATACATGACATTTTCCCATTATTTTGAAGCCTAATTTAATATACTGAATAATTATCTTATTTGTCTGGGTCATTAATGAATGACACAATTTTCTGTAATGTAAGGCATCTTTACTTGTATGCAAACGTCACACCTGAGCCTATTGATTCATCAGATGAAATTTAGCTCAACGTGGTGTATTTCATAGCCAGTAACAGCTCAAAGGAAGGCTCTGCATGAATACATAATATGTCCATTCTGGTCCTGTAGAAATCTTCAAGTTCGGCATCTTCAGAGGCATCAGAGACCTGCCAGTCAGTGAGTGAGTGCAGCTCGCCTACAACGGTAAGCTTTGAGCACACACACACACAGACGCACCAATACAGCAACAGGACTTATACTATAAGCTTTGAGCACACACACACACGCACAAATACAGCAACAGGACTTATACTATAAGCTTTGACCACACACACACACAGACGCACCAATACAGCAACAGGATGTGTACTACACGCATTTGTATATATCAATATCGTCATGTATTTGTATGATAAGGTTTTTATGTTGCATGTTGCCCCTCACAGTATCTCAAAACATCTCTATGATAGGGGTTACGTGGAATGTGAGAAGGTTACACCAGAAAACAGGTCTAATCACATCTTCTTGTCGAGCAATAACACTGATTATGACACATACTGTACATGTACACAGTACAAGTAACGATAAATAAGCATATGTAGGTCTATTGGTCATATTTAAAACATTATTTTATGTTTGGACCACTGATTTTGTTGGCTACTCAACACATTTCTTCTTCTTCACATGCTTTTATATACTGGTTTTATATAACATGGTAACATACAGATAAAACCGGATATAAAATACAGGTTTACAGTATTTTAGTGGACGATAGCCTCAGAATCAGAATCAATGTTATCACTCAATAAGCGGATGTGATCAGACCTGTGTTCCGTTGTAGCCCTCTGATGTTCTGCATGATCCCTATCGTTTAAGAATGAGTGTACTGCTTACTGTTATCTGTTCTGTTTGTAAGAAACTCCTTTATGTTATGCAAAGGAAATGTGATTGTGTGCAATATTCATGTATGTATCAGCAGGCATGCATACATGTTGGCAATGTGAATGTTGTTTGAGCTGTGGTGGTACTGTATTTGGTGTTAGTCAGAGATGGGCCTGAATGGCAGGACGGGGTACTACATGTGTCCACCTGTCCATGGTGATCACAGGTGATTTGTGGGTACTGTAGGCTAGGCTCTCAGCTCTGGTGACCGGGCCGCTTCTCAGCTGCTCTGGTCATCCTGGCTCTCCTTCCTCTGACCTCTTCCTGTCACTGTCAGCGCGTGCGTCCAGTCCGCACACCCGCGGAGAACTGCCCCTGTGGGGCGGGGCCAGAGCTGGCGGCCCTCTCTGACCCATCTTGTCTCTCCGTTCCGCAGTTTGGCTCGTCCTTCGCTACCTTCCGCCCTGCTCTCTCTCACACTGGCTCCATCAGGCCTTTCTCTGTCATACTTCCTGCGTCCCCACCCTATAACCGCTCCCCCGGATCCAACACCTCCTCTCCCACATCAAAGGTTCCTTGCTGGAAGGTTTGTTGTCATCAAGCACTTTTTCTTTGCAGTTTTGGTTTGGTTTGACCTTTTTTTCCCTCCTTCTTTGGTTTGGTTTGGGTTTTTGCCGCTTCCTATGATTAATGCTTATTTACCAATGCCCCGTGTTAATTTTACCACCTGCTTAACTCATTCATAACTTCATTACTTTGCTCCCTAACCACTATGCCTTTTCTGTTGCTTGCGTCACTGCCTGTGTTTAGTCTGAAATCTCCCAGAGATTTACTAAACTGAGCAGGCCACTGGTTGGCATGTTTGCCCATTTTGAGTGCATTGAAATGCACAACCACCTCATTCACCAATTGGCAACAGCATCCAAATTGTGCACATGTGTGACCCTGACCCCCCCCCCCCCCCCCCCCTCTGAGCCCCCCCACCTCTACCCCCGTGTGCCCTCTGGGAAGGATTCTCAAACTGCTGGATAGTGGACGAGTCCCCCCCCCCCCCCCCCTTCCTCCCTCTCTCTCTTCTCTCTGAGAGAGAGGAGGAGCGGCTGGTGTTTCTGTCTTGCCTTGTAAATAACCACCCCCGCCTCTCCAGGACTGGTCCAAGCAAGGCGCGTGCGAGCAGCCTCTGGCCACCACGCTCCAGAGGAGGAAGGAGCCGGTGGACCGGCCCCGGGAGGCCGAGGTGGCGGCCGGCTCTCAGGGCTACACCGCCATGCACCCGGAGGACCCGCAGCGGCACAGGATGCACCCGGCCTCCATCGCTGCCAAGGTGACCAGTCAGCAGCTGTTACAGTAATAATG
>NC_085004.1:2893616-2966116 GCF_963854185.1 Sardina pilchardus
AAGGCAACTTGCAAACTACTGGCACTACTACTGCTTGTTGTCTATGGGGACTATTTTCAGATGCTGCGTACGATATCACTGCGCCTGTGGTACGTTTGCAAGTTGCCTTGATTATTACGCCAGATGAGAGTGTAGTTCCATGTCAAATCAGCCTAGAAAAACGCCAGGTTTCATTTTCAGTTGGTCTTATTGCACTTTCTAACTTGAGAGGAGACACGTTTTAAATGGGAAAATTACCAGAAATCTTAGTCACTTTTAAACATGAAGCTAGCAGGCGAGAAGCTAATGGTCTAATCCGATTCAGTGATCTATGCTAGGCTGAAGCTAAAAGTTGTATCGCCAGACTCACAGAATGGCAGGTTGAACGGGAGCAAGGTAAATATCGATTGTTTTGCTCGAGGGGAGGTGGAAAATGAGCGTATTTCCAAAAATGGCGGAATATCCCTTTAAGCTGAATTTCCTTTCCCTGCTCTCCCTCTCTGTCACTCACGCGTCTGTCTCTCATGCACACACACACACACACAACCTCTCCCCTCCGTGCACACAGCGTCTGTCTCCATGAAAACCAAGATCATTCCTGGAAGCGTGGTCGTACTGATGCACCTGACGCTGCCCGGGTGGAAGCATATAGTTCTTCCGCAGCTTTTGTAGATTATACGTGCAACTTTACCAAACAGTAAAAGTAAAGTAAAAGTTAACTTGTTCTCCTTGGCCCGCTCTCGTACAGTACGTGCTCAATGGACACCCGCCCACGACATGCACATTTAATCCAAATAAAACATTCACAATCGTGAACGCAATGACGCACAGAAGACGATTAGCTAAATTGCTGTTTAAAATCCGGTTAGCATCATTAGCTAGTCTATGCTGCAGACATTAAAACTCTTGCATTCAAGTTGACTGACCATCTCAATACCAATGTTTTTCAACTCCAAGTCTTAAAAGGTTCTGTCCCAAGGAGAAAAAGTAGCTTACCTTGAAACTTAAACACATGTGGGGAAACTGAACAGTCCATCCAGTATGATAAGCTTAGCCTGCTACTTTGTTTACAAAATGTTGAGGCTTCAACCAGACAGCTGAATTTAAGAGGTGGAGTTGTAATATGAATAGTAGGCTATAATCTGCATAAAGTTTGCTGCTAATGAAGATCAGAAATTTCATATAGAATGTATAAATAGTTACAGAATGTGTGTGTGTTTCAAATAAAGACTTTACATCTTGTAAAAAAAAATCATTCACATTGTATGAAAGCAGAGCGATAAAAAGGCGATGCAAGTTGTTGGTTTTTATACAATTCCATTAGAAAAGTGATTTAATTAATTAGGCTATGTGTAAGCCTATGTGATATGCTCGCAATTGGATACTGTATTCTGTTATGCTCTGTATGTTATAGAAATTATATTTCAGTATTCTGCAAATATTTCAATAAAGAAATTCATTAAGTACATGGGATTTTAGAAAATCCTTTTTTTTAACGATAGTATCGAATTTGGCATCGAGAATCGTGTAATTTTACTGGTATTGGCACCGACTACTGATTTTTTGGTATCGTGACACCCCTAGTGTGTGTGTGTATTATACTGATCCCCTGTGTGCTGCAGCATGGGGACGAGGTGTGTGTGTGTGTGTGTGTGTGTGTGTGTGTGTGTGTGTGTGTGTGTGTGTGTGTATATTATACTGAGCCCCTGTGTCCTCCTGCAGCATGGGAATGAGGTGTGTGTGTGTGTGTGTGTGTGTGTGTATGTATGTGTATATTATACTCAACTCCTATATCCTGCAGCATGGGGATGAGGTGTGTGTGTGTGTGTGTGTGTGTGTGTGTACAGTATATTATACTGATCCCCTATATCCTGCAGCATGGGGATGAGGTGTCCCCTGCGGCGAGTGAGCTGGCCATGGTGCTGACGCGTGGGCTGAGCATGGAGGGCCAGAAGAGCAGCCGCGACTCCCTGCAGTACTCCAGCGGCTACAGCACCCAGACCACCACCCCCTCCTGCTCCGAGGACACCATCCCCTCACAAGGTACCCCCCCCCCATCACCCCCCCCCCCCTCACCCCCCCTACAGCACCCAGACCACCACCCCCTCCTGCTCCGAGGATACCATCCCCTCACAAGGTACCGCTCACCCCCCCACCACCTCTCCTCACCCCCCCCATCACCTCTCCTCACCCCCCCTACAGCACCCAGACCACCACCCCCTCCTGCTCCGAGGACACCATCCCCTCACAAGGTACCGCTCACCCCCCCTCACCCCCCCCCCCCCCCCACCCCCTCCTGCTCCGAGGATACCATCCCCTCACAAGGTACCGCTCACCCCCCCTCACCCCCCCATTCACCTCCTCACCCCCCCCCCATCACCTCTCCTCACCCCCATCACCTCTCCTCACCCCCCCTTCACAAGGTACCGCTCACCCCCCCTCACCCCCCCATTCACCTCCTCACCCCCCCATTCACCTCCTCACCCCCCCATTCAACTCCTCAACCCCATCACCTCTCCTCACCCTCCACCCCCTCACCCCCCCTTCACAAGGTGCCGCTCACCCCCCCTCACCTCTCCTCACCTCTCCTCACCCTGCACATCACATCAACGGGCAAATCCCGGCCAAGCCAGGCATGAGCTGCGATGAACATTTAATCTCCACACATCTGCCTCATTTATATGCCTCGTTATGATAAGCATAAACTATCACCCTGCTTGACACTCTCCGAATATCACACGTATTAAAATCCTTTTATGACTCTTCTAAGAAACACATAAAGCACTAATGAAGTGATAAAGCAATTGATATGCTAGATATTCAGGGCAAATCCCACGGCCTCCATTTTATTCATTAGCGAGTGTGGGCTCTAGCGCTGTGCTGTGCTGTGCGGTGGCGGGTCAGGTGTTGACGTTCTCTCTCCGTCCCCGCGCTGCTCCCCAGGGTCCGACTACGACTGCTACTCCGTGAACGGCGACGCGGAGGCAGACGGCCAGGCCGACTTTGACAAGTCCTCCACCATCCCGCGCCACAGCAACATCGCCCAGAACTACCGCCGCATGATCCAGACCAAGCGGCCCGCCAGCACGGCCGGCCTGCCCAGCGGGGGGGCGGGCGCTCAGGGAGGGGGGGCATCAGGGGGCGGCGTGGGCACCCCGGGCACCGCCACCATCCGCCGCACGCCCTCCACCAAGCCCGGCGTGCGCCGCACCCTGTCCAGCGCCGGGCCCATCCCCATCCGGCCGCCCATCGTGCCCGTGAAGACGCCCACTGTGCCGGACTCGCCGGGCGGCGGTGGCGGCGGTGGCGGTGGCGGTGGCGGCGGTGGCGGTGGGGGGTACCCGGGCCCTCCGGTGCGCGTGGGCAGCGAGGAGTGCGTGTTCTTCGCGGCGGACGACGGCACGGCCGGCGCGCTGGAGTACGTCAAGGCCTCGCCCAAGCGCCTGAGCCTGCCCAACACGGCCTGGGCCAGCGGCGGCGCGGAGATGAGCGTCTACGGGCACCACGGCGGGCACCACGAGGAGGACCAGCTGCTCGCCGCCAACCGCCACAGCCTGGTGGAGAAGATCGGCGAGCTGGTGGCCAGCGCCCACGCCCTGGGCGAGGGCCAGTTCCCCTTCCCCTCGCTGCCCGACGACCCCCCGCCCGGCCCCACCGGGCAGCACCAGTCCAGGGCGCGCGACGGCGAGGACATGCTGGTGACCATCCGCCGCGGCATCCGGCTCCGCAAGACCGTCTCCAACGACAGGTCAGCGCCCAGGATTTTGTGATGGTCGACAGGTCCTGAAGGGGCAGGAAGACAGGGAACGTCACTGACCCCATGGACTCCCCTGCCAACCCCCACCACCCTCTGACTATGTAGAGAATGACATACGAAAAGAGGCTTAAACATAATAATAATAATAATAAAAAAAAGAGTCGTTAGAGTAAATAAATAATAGCAAAAAAAAAAAAACGTAATGATAATTAATGAAGTAAATAATGCCGTATTGAGAGGTTGATGCCTCCGTAACTTTAGCGTGTCTGGACGCATGTTTGTCTTATTAACACCATCACCACTAGGGGGAGACTCGCACTGGAGCTGGACGCTGGGACTGTTGAGAGACCGAGGAACCTGCTCTTCCTGCCAAATTAACCTCCCTTACACACACACTCACACACACACACAAAAACACAAATCTACATACACACATACACTCTGCCAATGCCAATACCCCCAGTGCCACCCCCTCACCCTCTATGTAGAGACATGGAGGGCTACAGCAGGGTGTTGAGAGCTAGTAGATGGAGGTTGCTTTCGGGGCTTGCTTGTGAAAGCTCGTCTCACTTGCTCCCAGGTCCCACCCTCCCTCCTATAGAAGCCCAGGTCTGAGGCTCTGCATCACCCCACTGGCACACACCGTGGTAGCTTAGCCCTTAGCTGTTGTCTGTGATTGGTTTGAGTGTCTGTCAGTTTTGGCTGGAGGGGTGCAGGGGGCTCTGCTGCAGGTCAGCTGGTGGCTTTGTGGGGGGGGTGGGTTGGTGGGGGGGGGGGGGTCTTTTGGGGGAGAGTGGGTGCTGGAACAGAGGGACAGCTTTCCTTTACTGATGTTTGTCATCCTCTGTAGTCTCTGTTGCGTAACCTCTTCATGTTCCCACTGTAAAGGTTTTAGTGAGTTTATACCAGGCGTATATTTTGTAGAACCAGAGTGGAAATGCCAATATGAAATGGAGCAATAAATGAGTGGGCAGGGTGGACATTTAAGATCGGTGTGTATCTTAGCCATAGATCTCTCTTTAGTTCTGTGTTTCAGGCAGTCTTCAGGCTCACATAAATGAGTGTGGACTTTATCCACCCCCTGACTAATATATTACTGAGAAAAAATAAAAAAAGAAACTTTAGCACTTTGAAGGTGAATTCATTGTGGCCACTAGGTGTCACTGTGGTCCCATTGTGTGAGTTGCATTAGGGAGGGGAAGGCAGCAGAGCGCCCTGTGTTGGGGATCAGAATGGAAGGAAGGGAAGAAGGACGGATGGAAGACAGGAAGAACAAAGACAGGACGAGGAAGTGAAACAGAATAAAAGTTAAACAAGATGGAAGGGGGTTACCTAGGCATATTTTTGTATCCTGAAGAAATTAGTTTTACTTAATCAGGTATGTATTCATTACCTGTTGAAAGCCTCAAACAAAGAAACCCCAGGTAGTGTTGAAGGCCCTTGAAGGACATGGGGATGAGACAGGTAGTCATGCAGAAGACCAGAGGTGTAACTCTGTGACCCAGAGAAATTATCACTTCAAGGTGACAAGAGAGCGAGAGAAAAAGGAGAAAGATGAAAGGATGAGAAAGTGATGTGAATGGAATAGAGTAGCCATCCATGTTTTTATGAAAGCATTCCACTGCCCTTGGAAGGTGAAGTGTATTTAAGAAGCAATCACACCGCAAAATAGCCTACATATTATGCCTAACCAAGTCCCTAATGTGAAAACAAACACTACAGGATAAAATGGTGTGTTGTTGCTTTCTTGGAAGAAAAGGATTAGCTGTTTGATTTGAACCCTGGTCAGAGAAAAAAACACTGACTTTGGCTTTTGATGTAGGGCAGGACTAAAAAACTTACTTCTGTCAGTTTTTAGGTGTCCAACCAACTCTCTGTATGCACTCTCCTCCCGAAAGCACCCTGCGCACACTATTAGAACCCCCAGTCGCCACTACAGTTCTGCATATGAATTGACACCTAATACTAAGTTCAGTTCTTCTGTTGTCATTTTATTGCTCTCAGTTTTTTAATAATTTATTTTACATAAATAGAGCACTCTGTTTTAGGAATGCCTGTAGCTTATTAAAGAAAAGTAAGTAAAACAATTAAAAAGAAAGAAAGAAAAAAATACCGAAAAGGAGGACATGCTTCTCAAATGGAAGAGAGTAAAAAATGTGTGCAAGAGCATTCTCCCTGTCACTGTAGTTAGTGAGTGCTGATTGGAGGGGATTTGGGAGACAGAAGACAGATGGAGGGATGGAGGAATGGCAGGCGATGGGGAGTGGGAGGGACCAGCAGATCACCAGTGTTGGCCCCGGTGACCCTGCCCAGCCGCGAGTCGCTGGATCACCAGAGAGTCCCAGAGAACTTTCCGGAAAGCACAGGTCATGACTCTGTATATATATACATATATACATACATATACTGTTTAAGAAGGTGAACACTAATTGTACTAGTTGCATTGCTAAAACAAAACAGAAACACACGTTTCACACGAATATTGTCTAGCAGTAATGAGGAAAAGGGCAAACGTCAAGTGTACAGGATATGAGAGCAATATGGCAATGTTTTTAGCTGAATTTACAAGAAAAGAATACATATCCAACAGTAAAATATCCAGTACTTGTATACTGTTTCTTAGTGTGCTGCGTATCAAGTTATAATCTCAATTTCTTTTTTATTCTTGAATTGTTGAAACAGTTTGTGTCCATTGAAGATCCTCCATACAGTCATTAAGATACAAAGAGAGAGAAAGGCATGAACAAGCGAGACATTATCTGTCTACTAAGAGAGATATGATTTGCCCAAGACTAGCTGCTAAAGCTACTTAATTATGATGATTAAGATTGCCAGTGATAGACTGTAAAGACAGAAACTTGACAGAGAGAAAGATCTGGCAGCAGTTCCAAGATGACAGGAACTAGAGTGTGCCAGCTCTCTCTCCGATGATTTCCCTCTCGCTTGTTTGCTTTCAATGACCAGAAAACTTTCTCATGGTCACCACTGTGCCAAGTCTCCAAACGCCAATGCAAACACACACACACACACACACACACACACACACACACACACATAGGCTCCTTTATCTCTGGATTGACTCACTTTTCCTTCTTACTCTCTCTCTCTCTATTTCACCACGGTTTACCATTCAGCCACATCGCGTTCCCATTCAGTTTCCTCCTCATCCTCCATTTTCTACCCCTCTTGTCAAGCACCAAAGTCCAGAACTGCTTCAACGCCTGATCAACCACACACCCAACTCAGAGAGGGGGTTCACTGTGTCAGTCTGCCAGGGGTAAAAAGCCACTTCTACCATAGCTGTCTGGCATGTCAACGCTGACAACAACTCCCCTCCTCCAGCACTACTGGCTAACAATCTCACACTATGGAAGTGTTCATCCTCTGTGACTCCAACACAAATTGTGGTTACTTATCCATGAGGTAAACGGTGTGACTTCTTTGAGGGAGGCTGAGCTCTCTGCGTGAAGGGAAGCCACAGGTCGCGCGGCGTCACTTTAGCTTCAGCACCAGGCAGCAACAGGAGGGCCACGGCAGAAGCCAATGCGCCAGGGAGACAGCTGCTCCCCCGCCGAGTCGGAGGCGCTCGATACTGCTGACAATACAGCCCCCTTCTTCGCTTCCACAGCATGGCCTCCAGCACACTCACTAAAACCTTGCCTTTTGGTCGATTTGACAAAAGGTCTTTCTTTCTCTGCCTCTCTTTCTCTCTCTCTCTCTCTCTTTCTCACTCTCTCTGTCTCTCTCTTACTCAATCTCTCTGTCTTCTGTGATCTTGAATTTGAAAGCGCTAACATTTTTCTTCTGCCTTTGGAATTGAACCTTAGCCATGTTCTACTGTGTCTCCAACTAAGCAAGAGTTCTGTATATAAAAGTGCATTCAGTCTAAGACAACTCATCTTAACTCGCTGGTGTTCCACTATGTTTAATTACTGTCATTTGTCTCATGTAGTGCTGACAACAGAGCTCTGTTTGCTATTCCTGTACGTGTGAATTTGTCTGAATGGTAGGAGGCTGCTGCTTAAGATACATATTCCACAATCTCCAAGGAAGCCTTTCTGATTCAGTCTTACTGTAACTCACTTCAGCCTGGGTACCACAGATCACAGACATTTACTATTTAGACTGAACAAAAGAAGATGAAGCCTATGATTTTATTTAACATGTTGAGGGTTGTTGACCACTTAACCCTAAATCACTGAGTGACGCCCCTCCCGTTCTGCCCCTTAAGCCACACCTCTAAGGTGTGATGGTCAAGCCCATCGTGGTTGTGGAGATGGAGGCAGAGATAGTTGTGCTACAGAGCCTCAGTGCCCTTCCCATGTTCGGAGTCCCTGGGTGCGTTTCATGCAGCGTTTATACGTCCTCCCTCGCTCCTCGATGCCTCGATCCTCACTGATCTACATAAAGAATGATGGGGGGGAAACAATGGGATAGTCTATCCAGTGTTAGTTATAGATCAGTGGGAACGCCCCTCGAGGATCGAGCATCGAGGATCGAGGAGGCATGATGAGAGGCACCCCCTGAAGGTCTCCATTAGCCTTACTGTGCCCTGGGTTGTGTTTGGCCATTACCACAGCTCACAATGCAATGCCTTGAAATTGCAGACGTGTGTGTGCATATAGCACCGCACATATAGCCACATCTACTGTGATCCTCGGAAACATGTACACTCGGTATACTTGGCATGCACCTTCATTTCCTCCAGGAAAGTGGAGAAATATTTTTGTGTCAACACACCCACAAAGGAAGCTCAGGTGTGGGCTGAGCTGACATGTATTGGCCTTGCAAATATTACACTTAGTTATTTTTTATGTTTGCCTGCAGATCCAGTCCTGGCAAACACCCTTTGCATCCCTGCTTCCATAATCAAACCACTATTCTCCTTTTTCACCTCCACGGCCCAAACTTATGGGCTGTTTCTCTGTTCTCCGATAGTAAAGGCCATTATACTACATCGTAACACAAGGCTGCGTCAGGCCATGTCATCCATTGCCCATGCTATCCTTCCCAACCTCTTTACCCTGGCTAAGTACCGGTAGTTGAGCCAGGGGCGACAGCAGCAAAATAATTATCATGGTATCTAAAGAGAATGTCTATCAGTTTCGTCTATCTCTGACTTCTACCATGTCCATACAACACAGGCTGATTAACTAAGTTATGTATCCCATGCAAACTCAAAAACACTGCATCTCTAAACTTGACTTTGCCAGCATTGTCACAGCACTCTTAATTCTCCTTATCGTGAAGAGATATGATGTGTGCGTTTGTTTTTGTTTTTTTATGTTCTTTTTTTGTACAAATCCCCTCCCTCGAATGGAGTCAAGTAACGCTACAGGTGCTGTTGTCTCTGTCTATCTTCTTTCTCTCTTCTTCTTTCTCTTTAATTTATTGTGTTCTTATTTTCAAAGGCAAAGTTGCCTCTGTTGCTGATGACAAATTTTCCTTTTTGTAATATTTATCCTTTTAATTTTGTTAACTTTAGTCACTGCTAATGTAACAAAACGCACTGTGATGATTCCAGTATTAATAAAAGTTGTACTTAAACTGTGCGTGGGATGTGCCTGATTCATTGTTTCATTATTTGATTTTTATATAAATGTAACCTGAAAACAACACAAGGAGGAGGGAAAAATGGGAGGGAAACACAGAACAGCTGTATTTGCCATGAAATGAGAGAACTCAAGGATCACTACATTGATTCTGAACCTTTACAAGAGTCAATAAGTAGACGAGGGTAGGACCATATGCACCATGCCGACCCTAATGCAGTGCATTTTCGAACATTGAAAGATTTCACTCTCAAAAGGCAGGGGGCACTAGAGAACCTCCACAGGACACAGAGAGCACACAGTACCAGCTTATGCAGTCAGTCTACCTCATCCTTCCTCTTTATGTAATGTATTTATCTATCAGTTGTCTGTGAGGTGCCAGTTTCAGTTTAGCGATGCAGCGTAATCTGTGCCTGACATGCAAAGAACGATAAGAAGTGTGAAAATTGCAACAATCAAGTCCAGTTGTGCAACTTACTTCAACAGATGGCAACCCCTTGCTCACTCTATTTTGAATATTTTTTGAACAAGATGGTGCTGCATTTATGGGAGTCCAACCAAAAAGACATGAGTTGTTGACAATCTTTCATGCACTCGCTCTATAGAGTATCCCTCAGAGGCTGCACAAGAAAACAAAGTCTGGGGATGTAAGTGGCAAGTCTATCGTGGCTGAGACACAAAGACTAGGTGAAGGATCCTCTCACTGCGTCATTTCCCTAGCCAGTCTTTAATTTGCACAATTGAAACTTTAATTAAAAGGAAGTAGGCCACAGCTAATTTGAAAAGGAGATTCACTGGAACACAAGCCTGCAATGTACTCAAAGTGGGAAATGCACAGACTCTTTTGCTCCTTTACAGCAAATTAAATGTTTCAAGGTACATGTGTAGCCCATTTATGTGGACGCTTGAAAATGTAATTAAGTTGATATGTCATTATTGTAGCCATTTCTGAAGGATGAAGACTGTCACTGAGGAATTGTGTGTGTGTGTGTGTGTGTGTGTGTGTGTGTGTGTGTGTGTTTGAGTGAGTGAAAGAGAGTGAGCAGTCTGTAAATGTCAAAATTATTTTGTCACAAAAGAAAATTGGGTTAATGTGTAATATTAACTAAACAAAATTAAGATTCCGTCATAAAGATTCAGATTTGAAGCAATAATATTGTAAGTTAGGCTATATTGGAAATAATAGCCTATTGGAACTTATAGGAATATGCAATATTTTGGGTAGGAAAAATCTGCATTGCACTATAGGCTATAGAAATGCACTTTACTGCATAATTGAAAATATTATCAGAAAAACTGCATGCAATCTACATAGACTAGCCTATCAAAGATTTTATTATAGCGCCTCAGTCCTTAATATGCATACTGTACGGTAGCCTACGTACCATGTCATCAGCAGACCCTCTTATTTACCCAGATTCTCTATCAGAACCGTTTGTCACGCATATGAGTGGAAGTCCGGTGAGCTCTGCCCTGTCATCTCCGATGACTGTCTGCCTATGCGGGTCAGTGCCTCAATGACACGCTTGCTTCCATTCCACTTGCTCGCTGCACATTTACTCACACTAAATTTAGATGTATCACCTTCCCTCCCATTGCCCCCTGTGCGGATGTGTTCAATAAGATGTGAAATGAAATTCCTGTCCACACCACGCACTGATGACTTGGGCAGTTATCAAGAAAAGGAACCTTAACGCCATTCTCTACTCCGACGACACAACTGAGAGCAGTTAAAAGCCATGGGGACTGAGCCTGCAATATTTTTGTTTTCTTTTAGGATATGCTTGTCTCTTTGAATTTAGCACCAGAATTCCATCGTCCCTTCGTTTGATAGGCTAGTGATAGGCCTAAGCTGCTGCTTTGTTCAGTTAAGGTCATGAAACTAATTTTGGAAATAGGTTATCAAGAATGTTAAAGGGATAATCCGGAGTGAAATGCACTTTAGATC
Organism: Sardina pilchardus; assembly: GCF_963854185.1. NCBI lineage: Eukaryota > Metazoa > Chordata > Actinopteri > Clupeiformes > Clupeidae > Sardina > Sardina pilchardus. The sequence goes on from NC_085004.1 coordinate 2,904,853, forward strand.
AATTTTTCGGACTATTGGGAGTACATACGTTGAGTTGACACCAAAATCATGTCATTCGGATGTATTTTGAGAAAGTTCGAGTTCACCGTTTTTAGCCAAAACTCATTAGCCTGGAAGTGACCGGGGCAGGTCCTTTCGCCACTACAAAACGCTATTTTTATACCTCTTCTACTGTTCCAAACAACACTACACTTACGTGGTAGTGAGTAGAGGGTCCCTAAAGCCAAACCGAAGTATCCCCACGTCTTTATGTGGTCGGATAGAGAGTCCAGAATGAATTTAATCGAGTCAGTACCTTTCCGGAAATGTTAGTAAAGTGTTGTTGAAGCGTTGCGCAGCTGCCGCAGCGGCATTTCCGGAAGGTACTGACTCGATTAAATTCATTCTGGACTCTCTATCCGACCACATAAAGACGTGGGGATACTTCGGTTTGGCTTTAAGGACCCTCTACTCACTACCACGTAAGTGTAGTGTTGTTTGGAACAGTAGAAGAGGTATAAAAATAGCGTTTTGTAGTGGCGAAAGGACCTGCCCCGGTCACTTCCAGGCTAACGAGTTTTGGCTAAAAACGGTGAACTCGAACTTTCTCAAAATACATCCGAATGACATGATTTTGGTGTCAACTCAACGTATGTACTCCCAATAGTCCGAAAAATTGATCTAAGGTGCATTTCACTCCGGATTATCCCTTTAAGTTCAGACCTCGTGAAATAAATGGGTAAAGAAGGTGAGTTGTTAAGTTAGCCTGCCAAAATTAAAATGAGCATTTGAGGGGGGAAAGGAGTGTACCACGTCATCACAGTAGATGTTCCTTCTCGGCCCGCAACACTCACCTGACTAGTCTACAAATGCGCGTGGGTAGGCGAATGGAAGGTTCAAACAAACAGGCCTAGCCTACTCCTACATAATCTTTACACGTTTGTCTATTTAGGTTTATTTAAGAAGAACTGCCACCACTGACTTACCGGTAGGCCTAATCATATTGTACTACTGTGCGAACAGGTAAGTCAGCTGCTAACACATGTGTTCAGTCCGCCATAATGCGTCCAACATTTCAATTAGGATAAACTCTATCTGTTTTCTAGTAGCAGACATTTTGTCATAGGTGAATGAAGGGTCTAGAACATGTCTAAACTACTAAGGTTTAGCTTAGGCTAGTTGTGCGTTATGAGATGGGAGTTCCAGAACCATCACAGATAAGATTTTCAGGGTGAAATGCAGTAGATCTTCTGGATGTCTTGACTGATTTGGACACACATCAACATTTTTAAAAGATAGCAGATGAGGGGTTTTGATCTCTTGATAAAACCATAGTCTGGAGACTGAGCAGTATTCAGAGTAGAGAGATAAGAGGTGGGTAAATGAAAATTTTCTCAGGGAAATGGTTTGCAGAACTTATTGGCTTATAATGTATTCCTATTTGACAGTCCTCTGTCTGTTTTCATTGTGCCAAATAGCTTTTGCCCATGTCTTTCAAAGTCTTGACTGATGTGTTTTCTGCTTCCTTCAGTTCTGAAAATGCCAATAAACCTTTTCTCTCTCCCCTCCCTTCCCCATGATATAAAATAAAATAGAATTCCAATTACACAGGGACAAGAGTACAGAGTGACACATTTTGATTATCGTTCTGATAAGTCTGACATGTTGAAATACGCCTGGAGGAGACTACGTTGAATCTATGCATTGCACTTAACATTGCACTCACTCAAAAAGACAAAAGAAGTTTAAAAAGACAGGGAAGTGGACATTAAGGAGGCAAGTTTGGCAAGGTGAAAAAGAAGTTGAAACTGTTGACTTTTTTTTTTTTTTTTTTAAAGAATAAAATATCAACAAATGTCAAAGATAGGGTGGCATGCTTTAAGGCAGGTGTTCTCTCAACAAGAGTTGTATTTGTCTGTCAGAGAGGTTATAAGAGAATGATAGGGTGGTGTGATATACAGAATGAAGGGAAATGGAAAAGGAAGTAATGAAGGAGAGGATGTTTGTTTTGTTCAATCTAAACACTGTCACACACAGAGCATGTGACAGTAAGGGGCGAATGGTGCTGGGCTTGAGGAGAGGTGTTTGGGGGAAGGGAAAGAGGGGGGGGGGCTCTCAACCAGGTGTCAGAGGGGAAAGCTTGGATGCTGGTGTGTTGCCGTGGTAAACTAGGCTCTGACACTTCCTGTCATCATCCCCAAACAGGGATCATGCGAACAGTGGGAAACAGGTGTCATTGTCTGAGGGCCTAGCTGAGGACACCTGTCCCCTCTTTCTACAGCGGAGAGAGAGAGAAAGAGGGAGGGAGGGATAGAGGGATGAGAGAGGACAAAAAAGAGAGGGTAATTTTTTTTCTATTCACCAGGCAGATGTACTGCGCTGTGCCATCCGTCTGCCAGACAGACAGACCTTGATGTGTTGCCTGCCCTCTTCTGAGAGCTGTGTTTGTCATGTTTTTTCAAGACCAGAGTATTTGTGCATTTTTGTGAGAGCGCGAAAGAGACAAACACTATTTGTGTCTGTGTGTGTGTGTGTGTGTGTGTGTGTGTGTGTGTGTGTGTGTGTGTGTGTGTGTGTGTGTGTGTGTGTGTGTGTGTGTGTGTGTGTGTGTGTGTGTGTGTGTGTGTGTGTGTGTGTGTGTGTGTAAACGGCGCAGGAAGTGATGGGAACTAGGGCAGTGTCAGGTCGCCAGTCCAGCCTCACAGGTGAGATGTCACCACTTCAGGGCTGCCAGTCAGAAACCTTCCCATCTCGAGCTGCCGCTACCTCCTGTGAGCCCCACTCCTTTCCTTTTGCCCTCGACACGCAGCTCTCTCTTGTCACCTCTGCTCTCTTTCACTCTGCCTCCTCTCTCTCACTCTCTTCCCATTTTCATCTCCTCTCCCACACCATCCACCATCATCCATCTCTCTCATCCCATCTCAGCGGCTCCGTCCCCTTTGCTACCTATTATGTCCATCTCTTTGTCTTTGTCATTCTCTCCCATTGTCACTTTCCCTTTTCTCATTCCCGCTCTATTCTTTCCCGCTGCGCCCTCTCTCTCTCTCTCTCTCTTTCCAATTGAGTGTGTGCTCCTTTCCCCCCAGATCCATCTTGCCCTCTCCCTCTCCTTGTTTATCTGTTTCCTCACTTTCATGGGGTGGCTGCTCTTGTTTCCTGATAAACAGCTTGGCCGCCCTCCCTGCCACGGCAGCTCAGAAGCGCACAGCAGCCCAGCGCTAATTAATTGCAGCTAATGAGGAGCAGCATTTGCATATCAATACTCCCAGCCCGTCCTCCCGGCTCCTGGTCAACATCGCCTCACCTCCAAAGGAGGTAAGAGAAAAACACACACACACACACACACACACACACACACGCACACACGCACACACACACACACACACACACACGTGTGACACTTCAGTGCCATTAATTAGATATGGACACTTCTAAGATGTATTGCCCCTCTTTTCCCTTGACTTTCTTCCACCATCTTGTTTCTCCTTTTCATTTCTTGCCAGCTGCATTTTCTTTTATGCGGCGACACTGAATGTCCATGCAGACTGCAACATTTTCCTCTGGCCGCAAAGCTTAGGAAACAGGAATCAAGGCCACTTTGAATTAACAATAAAAATGGATCCCTCTGCCCATTGTTCAGTCAGCCATTGATACTGAGCACAAACAAGAAATCAGTACATTGAACTGCTGGAATTTTCTGTTCTATTGTACATTGTCACATTTTGTTGCATTCCATTGCAGACAGGCTCTGTAGAGGTCTGCACTACTATGAAGGTGCTGCATTGCAGTGTCATTTCTGGCTAGATGGCTTTCATTGTTTATCTTTATTAGTGACAGGATTTTTTTCCTTAGCTGGGTGGTGGTGGGTCTGCCCCCCGTGGTTTTATGAAGATCATTTGTGCAAAGCTGGTGTTATACGTAGAAAACTCCCTCTGGCACCAGAATATGCACAAGAATTGACCTCTTCATTTGTCACCAAATGGATTTGCCGGCACAGTCAACAGGCTTTTGTGTCCTTTTTAATCATGTTTCTTTGCATTTTAAAGAACACAGAAATGAAGAACCGGAATTAATTAGGCTCTTTAATTGCAAGCTTCCCGTGATGTATCCTCCGTGGGTGTAATTACCAAGTGTTTATTTGGACACAGTTTTGGTCTGAACAAGGTAACACAGCTAATTGGAGTTATGTTTAAGTTGTGAACGCCACAATTATGTATGCCTTCATGGTTCCAGAAGCCAAGCTGAAGCTGGCGTCTCCAATTACAGATTTAGGCGATAAAATTATAAAGTATTTAATGGTTTTGTAAATGCAATAGCACTTAAAAGACCATTGAAAAGGAAGCGGCGAAGACGGGCCCTTAGGGAGACTGATTCAATTCCCTCCACCTAGTTCAAGATCAGTCACGCTCATTCAACTCATTAATGGAAAAGGCCTGAGAGCGAAAGGCTGTGAGAGCCTCCTTTAAGATCTCCACTGCAAACCCCAAATAACACCAGGCAAAGATATCTGCAGATGATGAACTCGCACATTGCGTTACACCACTGGATGTGATGGTTGTTGACATTTCCCTGAGCTATCTGGTTTTGGACATGTTCAGAGTCAAACGCTGAGAGATTCATTCAGTTTTTAAGGCAGTCAATCAATAAGCAAAGAGAACCGAGACAGGAGTGTTCAGCATCTACACTTTCTCTTATCCCTTTTGTCGAATGCCAGAATACTTTATTGTAGAACAACATTTTCTCCTCTGGCTATGAGCGCTCTGGTAATGGTCCTCTCTCAGCCTCTCCTCACTTCACCCTTCGTTTCATCCACAAGGGCTCACACTCCAAGCCCATAAAGTTTGAGATCCACAACTCCATAATTAAACACACTACGGAAATCACTAAGGCCAGCCCAGTCTTTGTGAAAATGATAGGGAGTGTTGCGCTTTGAACAAATCTTCTTCTAAAACCGTAATCAGTTCTTTTTTTCAACTGCTTTTCTCTCTCTCTGTCTGTTCTTTTACTTTTTTACTTTTAACTTTTTTATTCTCTGCAGTCCCTTCAATAGATAATCCACCCGATCAGGCTTTTTGATTAGCATGGGCCATCACTGTGGTGAAACTTAAAGCTTTAATTAGAAGCCGGGCTCTGATAAGATAGCCCGCTTTGTTGGACCATTGTCATGCAAAATGCCTGTTTGTGCTCCTGAATATGAAATCACAAAAAAGTTATAATGAACAACAGATTAGAAGAAAAACCTAATGAAAAATGAAAGAATAAATAAGCATTATAAATTACATTCAGTTAATAATTTATTCAACAAAAATGACGCCGTTAAAAATAATTGTTCTTTGTTTTTTTCCTGAGATGTTTAGGCTTTCGACATGTTTTGATTAATTACAGTAATTGGAGAAAATATATCAGAGCCATTACCGACTCATTAGACTTTTACTGTATGTGGACAAGCTTGTCATAGATAAAATCAGTGGTTTTCTATTTCTGTACCTCATCTCCACCCCGCTTAAAAGTCACGTCTGACAGCTGAAACAATCGACTCTACCCCATCTGTTCATTAAGACTCATTCTAAACTTCTTTATTAGCGTTCTCTTTCCTTCTGTTCTGTGCCACGCTTGTGCTCTTTCTTCCTCTGGTTTCATCCTCTTGTCCTCATTTCTCTCTGATTACCCATCATCAAGCTCTTTGTGCACATCTTCCATCTCTCCCAGTTACTGTCTTCTCTTTTTTTTCCCTGCTCTCTCCTCTTCAGTTCTCTCCATTCCTCTCCTCTTGCCTCTCCGCCCCTTCTCACCATTTTCCTCCTCCTCTCTTCCCCTCCTCTCCCTTTGTTTCTCCTGTCTTCCTATATGTCTCTCTCAATCTTTCATCATCTTTTCAATTTTCCTTGTTTCCTTATCCTTCTCTCTCTCTCTCTCTCTCTCTCTCTCTCTCTCTCTCTTCCCTTATTTATCTCAACTTCCTCTCCTCATTTTCCCCTCTTCTTGTGGTAAAAAGCCCCCTTTGCGACTTACAACAGCCTCTGCTGATCTTTTTAATCTTCTTATACAATTTGCATATTTCTCTGTAATTTTATTCCGTGCTGATTTTTTTCCTCCCAGGTTGCATTTAAATAATACAAATCTGTTCTATATTTGTCAACTGTGAGATGATATTATATTTATGAATATAATTGAATACGTTCCAGTCCTTGGAAGATGGAGCCAGAAGGCGGGTGAACAAGAGAGGCATCTGGAGGCCCACTTTCTCAGTTCTCTGTTCAAGTCCTCATGAAACCAGATCAGCGGCTTGGCCCCCAAAGTGCAGCTTCTCTTGACTGACTTGACCACTCACTTCACACCCCTTGTCAGTGGGGACAGAGTCTTAGTAGAGGACCAGAGGAGATGAGCACAATGTAGGTAAGTAGCACACATCTCAGTAGAACCCAAAATCAAATCTTTTGTATTATGGGCCATGTCCTTTAACCTTAGCGTTGAAGAAAAGGACACATTTCGGGGACACACATTTCTGCATAAATAGACATAGACACTGGGATGACTGTGGTGACTCTAATGACTGTCTCCATCTGTAGCATCGGCGTTAATATTTCATTCAGTGGTGAATATTCAGCTGCCAATCAAAAAAATGCTTTTGTGGATCTGGATCACATATAATGCTTTCCTAAAACAGTCTATGTTAACTTCTTGAGTGTCGAAATTGAGTAAAAAGTTTGATGTGCGCTAGTTTCTTTCTACTTGCTGTATCACATGCATGTCACGCCCAGATATTTCCTCATGTAGTGTTACTTTAGTCAAAGACAAGTTAATATATGCAGCTGAAATCCAGAGTGAATTTTAAAAAGCTAGCCTACATTTAGCAAGTCACTGTCATCACTGTGAAAACAAAAAGGAGACAATTTAGAACAAAGGAAAGAAAAAGATGAATGGAATAATACCAGAGGTAAAATAACACTCTCATTAAACAGAATGCTAAATAATGCTGAGTGAAACTAAGAAAATAAAACAAAACGAATGTTAAAATGGAAGAATGGGAACAACAGAATAATAGTAAACCGGTAACGATAAAGCAAACCTTAAAATAAAGGTTTAAAGTGAAATGTTTTCTGTACAGTGTTAAAGATTTTGTAAGACAAGAAAGTGTTTCTTGTTTTGCCACCTTTAACTTGTGATTGTTTTTTGTGTCATGACTAACCCACTAATATGAAATACAAGATATTTGAATTGTGTATGCATGCTTGCAAGTGGGAGTTTGGATGGAAGGCTAAAGCTACAGGTATCCAACTGCTTGTTTGAGACGAAAATAAACTATGGTGTGTATAAAATATGTAGTCCAGCTCATGTCTAGTATTCTTACTATACATTGGGCCTGAGTTCGGCAACGATAGCGGGAAGCTACTGTATATCTTGCAGTGTTAAATTCTGATCTATCTATCTTTTATTAATTAACTTTGGCTTGACTCTGCCCTATTGTGTGTCTGACTTCGCTCTGGCCAAAGTGTGTGCATGCTCTGGTGGAAAAATACGCTGTCAAACTCGCACCCTGTGCTTCAAGTGTCAATCCAGCACATACTGTAGTGCAGAGGTGGTACATCAGTCATATCAAAGATCCTTAATTATTGACAAGATAGAGCAACATAATGCATCTCTATGGAAGAAAAATTCGAACAGTTCCTGTCTGCTTAAAGAGGCGTGTCGCAAAGACGTCATAGTGGGATATCGATCTCTGTCAGATTGGCAAGCAGTTCAGTTCGAATGTTAACAGGTCTGCTTAAAGGGGGATTTAGCCCCCCTCCCCTTTGCGAAGACAGAACGCGGAAATGATCGAACGTTTGCGCCTCTCGCTCCGCTTTAACCCTCTCTGGTCATATTGTGAATGGTGGTGTATCCAACACAAGTCTGAGCTGTTATGATTCAAAATGCAACAGGCTGGAGATGTAGAAGTAGATGAACAGCATGTTTAAACATATGGCAGAGGGAGGTAGCGTGTGACCTGAATGCCCACATGCAGTGACCATCAGGTCCACCTGGACTATCTGACCCTCTCCACGACAGAAGGTCAGAAATGCTACAGCACCTTTTTGTCTCTCAGCGCTGCATATGCAGGCTTTTGCAGCTGATGCAACAGTTCATCGAAAGTTCTGGAGTGATAGTCTCCAACAGTGAGAAACAACCATGTCTCATATCTCCTCTTCGAGAGGATGAGTACCAGGAACCAAGAACAGAGTAGTACAGAACCTGTATAATCATAATTACACATCGGATATTATTCAAACAGCAAGCAAGCTCTGTAAAGGCAAATTTACATTTACATGTACAATAGCACATTTTTTAACCAAAAGTTAGGTCTGGTGGAACTTTTTACCAATTGGAGACATTCTAGAGTGGGGATATCCCAGGACATACAGCCTCTCTCACTCAATTTGGCAAAATGGCATTTTCCATGGCTTGGCAACAATGAATGAATGAATGATAGAAAACACAATTTGATTTCTTTAAACTTGATTACCGGTAGTTGTAAGTGCAACTGTTGTATAAAAGGCAATGGCATTTTATTATTTATGATCATGGCATTGGTAAATCTGATAAAGAATCATGGTGTTGGCTGTGGCTACCTGTGGCTGTGGGTATATCCTTACCAAGCCCATTCTCACTTGTGCCATATTGTTTAAAAATGGACTGTGAAAAAGCAAATACTGTATGTTTGAACTTCAAATACGAAAAATTGGTGTTTTAAAACTGGACGTTGCAGCAGCAATAGATGCTAGAGTATGAGGCAGGATGTTTGACAGGCCAAGAGTGCAAAGGAATGTTACCTTCAGATGTAGACAGCACCATGTCCTTGGCTTCAGCTCTCTGAAACATGCCATATGGGGATAAAGGAGGGTGAAAGTTCTGCAGTTCAGAATCAGTTCAATAACTTGTCAGTGGACAGTGCAGTACTGCAGAATATTTGCCTTGCTGGATAAGAAAATCACTGTAATCGGAGTGATGGAACACCTTTATTTATGATTACTTTGTTTGACTGTTTATCTTTTCCTAAGGTCAATAATGATGCCGGCAACTCAACCATAAATTAAGTGGTTTGTACTTGTCTGCACTTTTGCATATCATTTCACTACTGCATAGTGTTGTGTGAAGGGTGGACATTTTGATGTTTTGCCATGAAACTTGTTCTTTATTTTTAAGTCAAGGCAACTAAATCTCTTTTGTCATTGCAGTCACCAACAAGTGGAAGTGCTGCACATCTAAATGGCTGGGCATCAGCTTGTGCCCAACAGTGACGAGGAGAGGGCACATCAAGGAATCGAATCGGTGAAGCCTGTTTCATAACAGGGCAAGCATGCTCTAGGGTAAGATACTCAAATGTGTCGGAGTTAAATTGAAAAGTGGCCAAGTTCTACACTCATATCAGATCATCAGCATTTATCTATTCGTTAAAAGGCCAATTCTCCCATGTGCGTAAGGGTGCATAAGCACAAAAAACAGCGCTTTTCTGCATTTCTGTGCATCTTCAGTTTTAACTTGACGTCAAGTCATAAACCCATGGCCTTCTTCATTCGAATCTATCCATTTCTTTCCAACATGACCGAAGTCCTCCATAGATTTGCACAGATGCATGCGCTATTGTTGAACAGTGTCGTATTCTCCTGTCTCTGATTAGTTTGTAATGGAGGCTCTCTATACTGTATTCGAAACTGCAACTGAAGGTCAGTGTACAGCTTTGTTAGCATAGATAGATTGCTTGCTTGCAGCTGCCGTTGAAACTTTCTTTCTCAACAGTGAGTTTATGAATCTATTATGAATCTACACAGCACAACATGTCTTGACTCTTTATAAACAAACCAGAGCAACTCAGAGCAAAAGGGAAATTCCGTTAAGTCAGTTCTTTATTAGGCTATGTGATGACACACCATTTTACTGTAGCCGTTCATTGTTCAGTTCACCATGCTTACATTTTCAAAATCAAGGACTGGTTTATGTTCTTCCTGGATTTAAATGTGGGGCCATTTCACAAATGTCTGCTTACAGTAATACTAGTTAACTTTATACCAGTTTACTTTATGCTGTGTGCGGCTTCGATCTTCTCCTTCAAGGTACTGTAAGTCAGTAGTACCATTTATCACAAACGTTGACTATCTTATGAAAGAGTCCAGATGTTATTGGCACTCTTTCATTTTTATTTAGGTATGTGATGTATTTAGCTGGAATTCAATATGCACACACGTGACATGCATTTACAACACATGAATGGGGCAAGGGATGGCTTTTTGTGTGGGTGTACAGTTAAGCCATTGGCTCTAGGCCTCATCCATGGGAATGCTAGAGTCGGTAAGAGGATTGTGGTAGTTTCCTGCTGGCCACGATAAATCAGTACAAAAGTGCAAAGGACTGTGCTTAATGGTATAGGGATGACCTGCAAAAAACCCTGATGTCCAGAGCAGAAGATTACACAGGGATAACATGGCAGAGGAGCCTGTCTTGCTTCCAGCGGTCAGCTCTACTGCAGTAGATGCTCCTGGGCGGACTCTTAAGGCCCAGAGTGTTTAAGCCAAACTGTTGTGTTTCCGAGAGCTGACTCAGTTTTAATATGCACATTACTTTCCCAAAGAGAACACAAATTGGCCTGTGTGGATTTATGTGCATTTAGCTGTGCGGAGACATATTTGTGTCAGTGCTCACTAGACCTGTTGTGGATTTACAGAGCACAGTTTATTCCAAAGGCATGGTGTGTGTGTGTCTGTGTCTTTGTCTGTGTCTGTGTCTGTTATAAAGCAAAATAAACGCACTCTCGAATAAATCTTGTTATTTTATTGACTTGAAAGCATGAACCAAGACGGACGCGTTTCGGCTAACAGCCGTCCTCAGCGTCTTGGGGAGGATAGGGCAGGTGTAACTAATAACAGGTACAGATAGGCTACGTCACCAAATTGCCAATTAGGCGCACAAGTCATAGCAAACATGAATATTCTGAATTTTATCAATAATGTGTCTGTGCCTGTGTCTGTGTCTCTGTGTGTGTGTGTGTGTGTGTGTGTGTGTGTGTGTGTGAGAGAGAGTTGCATTAATTTGAACGCCTGGTTCCCATTGTAGTATGGACAGTGAAAATGCCGTTTCAGATACAATGCCATGGCTGCCATAATGCTGGCATGGTGTCTTGGTTTTCTAGTGTGGACTTCAAACCTTTGAAAAATGATAATGTGGACGGAGGTCATTCTCACCTCATTTATATTTACCTGGCTTAATGTGGACGCAGCCTTAGTGTTTGTACCATTTGGTGATGATATTCTCTGAGGTGGTTTCTTTTTACAACTGAATGATTTGAAAGTTATTCTCATTGAGGATTCAAAGTCATCCAAAGTACAGTGTGTGTACAACTTCAGTGTGGCCTTTAAAGAGCAGACTCCTCCGTGAGATTAAATCATTTATTTCTCTGCCATTATTGATAAAAGATGGTAAACACCAAAAGAGTTGTACTGATTACTGAAAACAGCACACTCCATAAGATACCACCGACTAAGCAAACAGAATTGGACTGTTGGCTATTGATTTATTATTGAAGTGTCTGCTTTGAAATATTGCAGCACTCTCACCTAAGGCAGTTAATTGTGTAAGGAGAAGCTAATTCAATTCTCGTAATTCGCCCCAAATTAAACTAGTCTTGTGGGACTGCAGTCTGGGGAGAGGCTCTCTGCCTCCCCTCCGCAAATGTCTGGAATTACCATGAAATCTGGCTAATGCTGGAAGAATTAAGTGCTCTGACTGTCAGTAATGGATGGCACCAGGGCTCCTGTGGCTCTTTTGTGCCATCTCAAGCCAAGCCATCACTGATCGAGTTTTTCTCTGTTCTCTGTACCGTAGACCTGTTTGTTTATTAATCAGATACATCGCAAATAAAAATGACCAGCTGTTATGGAGCTCAGTGAGTTCATGTGCACGAGTGTGGGCTGATTGCATGACCTGTGTTTCAGTCACGCATGACTCATCTGTGGCTGTTACGCTGCACTGGCAGGCATTGTGGCAAACTTTACAAACACACGGCTTGAGTCATTTAGTTGATTCATATGTGTGAGCACTGAGCATTCGCTCTCTTTCTCTTGTGCTCTGTTTCTCTCTCTCTCTCTCTCTCTCTTTTCTTCTCTCCCTCTATCATTGTCAGCCAGGCACTCACAACGCCTGCATGTTCCCTGCTACAGTACAGTTGGGTTTCTGGAGCAGTGCAGCATGTCACAGACAAACAGTCTTGTGCATCTCGGCTGGCATGCCGTCTCTTCCCAAACATCATGCGCGCTGCTCCTTCATCAGACTGACGCAGCTTCATCTGATTTGTGTTCACTGCCTTTTGTCTCTGGGTCTCACGGCGCCCATTTGCATCTGCATTCAAGGGTGTAATTGTGTGCTCTTCTCTCGCCGTCTCACTTTCTGGGGGCTTGTGAAGGCTAATTTCCATGTTGCTCAGTGAGTCATGCAGACAAGTGGTCAGTGGGCACAAGACAGGCTGAGCTGGTAAGGAAGGAGACTGTGTGTGTGTGTGTGTGTGTGTGTGTGTGTGTGTGTGTGTGTGTGTGTGTGTGTGTGTGTGTGTGTGTGTGTGTGTGTGTGTGTGTGTGTGTGTGTGTGTGTGTGTGTGTGTGTGTGTGTGTGTGTGTGTGTGTGTGTGTGTGTGCGTGCGTGCGTGCGTGCATGTGTGTGCGTGTGTGTCTGTGTATCTGTACATGTGTATCTCTGTACATATGTCTGAATATATTGTGTACAGTGAAGGGTGTTGTGTAATATGGTTTCATGGATCTCTTCAGGTGAATACAAAGACATAAGAGAAAAAAAGAGAATAGAGAAATATTTCTTTGACCATGAATCTCTCTCTCTCTCTCTTTGTGTGTGTGTGTGTGTGTGTGTGTGTGTGTGTGTGTGTGCACAATCCTTTAAAGGGAGCCTTGGGGATTGAGTGCTGGGCTGTGCTTTGATCGGGAAGGATAGGGGCCGCAGGCATATGCACTCCCACATACACATACACACACACACACACACACACACACACACACAGACAGACAGACAGACAGACACACACACACACACACACACACACACACACACACACACACACACATAAACACACTCACATTCACACTCACATTCACATTCACTTTCACTCAGTCGTGGAACTGCATCTGAGATATGCGCAGCACAGCAGTGAATAAGTATGTGTCAAAGCCTAGTGCAGACCTTGGATTGCTGATGGTGAGTTTGTCTCTGCCAAAGGTGTGCAGCTTCTTATCCCTTCTTTAGCCCGTGAAAGAACACAGATTTCAGGGCTGGAAGTTACCAGGTCATGGCAGATGTTAAGACTGAGGATTCACAGTAAAAGCGGAGGGAGACATTTAGAAACGACCACATTTTGCTCAACACTCCCAGTCAACCTTGTGAAAGGAGGCCATGTGGCATGTGCATCTCCATTAGCAAAATCACAACAGCCAAGTACCAGTTGAGTATTGGATTGTTATGTTATTAGTAGGGCTGTCAATCGATAAAATAATTTAATCTAATTAATTACATACTCTGTGATTAATTCATCTAAATTAATCGCATATAAAATGTAATCGCAAAATCGCAATGTCAACACTATTTCTTTGCAGTAATGTGGTACTTAAGAGGTGACGAACTCCGGTGATATGCAAATTCTGTGCTGCAGACATTGCAGATGACTTTGTTTTAATCAACACTTTCTTTTTAACACCGTCAGGCCGTTTTTTTTAGAGTAAATGTTCCAATCAATGATCCAGGTAGCACATTCTCATCTCCCCATTTTACGTCTAATGGTTACTGACTAGAATGGCTCCGGGTCAAAGGTCATCGATTAAACTGCGTTATTTTTTTTAATCAGTTATTTTATCTCAAATTAATTAATCTAAATTAATCAGTTATTTTGACAGCCCTAGTTATTAGTATAAATATAGTATTATATATGATTATTATTGCATATATATTATTCATAAAATGATTTGTAATCATTTCTGATCCAAGGAAATAAGTATTCATTAGGAATTTAATTGAACCCCTTTGTGCATTTTGAGAACAACCACGGCTTGTGTGGAAGCTTTTTCAGACCTAAAAACCTTTTGACAGAACTTGATGACTTCTAATTATGTATTTTTATGACTTAATGTGTTTATAACTGTCAAAGGAACACGCCAACCTTAGAGAAATTAACTTATTTTTTGTTTACTTCAAAGTTAGATAATCTTTCTACCTTTGGCTTAGCTTAGTTTATTGTTCATTGAAGTTATAGTTCATTGAAGTGGGTTGACTTTTTTCTTATTTACATGCTTGTGGTCTTACAACATGTACAAATACCTATATCAAATTAGACACGGCAACTTTCTAAGTAGATACATACACATAACTATATTCTTTTGTTGGTGAAGCTTGATCAGGGCGCAGTGATTTGCACACAGCACATGAGAAGCCCTGTTGTAACTTCCATCAATAAAACACACACACACACACACACACACACACACGCACACACACACTAGACCTTAGATACCTTAAAAAAACACAAGTAGACAGATCTGACATCAGGTTTCAACAGACTCATCTACCCTATTCGCCTGAGAAGTGTCTTCTACAGTATTTACCTGTAGAAATGTGCCATCAGCTTCCATCTTCTCTTCTATGGATCTGATTGTGTCTGAAAGACATGAGATCTCTCTGCTCATCCTCTCCATCTTCTCCTTCCTCACTTGATGCTTCTGCTCCTCTTCTTCCCTCAGTGCACCTATCCTGCTTGCATCTCCTAGAACTTGGTGAGGCTTATCAGAGTTGGTACTGACTCTAGAAAAAATTACTAAAGTAAAGTTATCCGTCTCTTGTGTTACCTCATGCAACCTCTTGCCCTCACTGTTTTGTTCACAGATCTATTCAACTTTTTTTTGAAGGCCTTGATTTTTTTTCTGTGAAGAGCAGCAGTTCTCCTGAAAACCATTAACGCTTCATTTCACATGGTTGTACTGAAATGATACTTTGCTCATTCAGGTGGAGGCTCCATGACACTATTATGTCATATGATACATTACATCAAAAGTACACTAATACTAATTCCATCATTCTCCCTTCCACACTTACCTTCCTCATGCTGGTGCTCAGTCTGACCAGTGGAGATCATAAAACATTGTGTTAGGGACACAGCTGTGCTTTGGCTCCCCTTTTCTTTTTCACTTTATTTCCTTTTCTTCCTTCCTCCTTATTTCTTCCTTCTCTTCAGCAAATCTCCCGTCATGGTGTTGTGGCAGGCTGAGTGTATCCTTCACAGATGGTTCAGTGGGAGTGCGGAGGCTTTAAAGCCATCATTTAACAATGGCTCAGGCCCCGAGTTCAACAGTGTTTACACATCACAAGTGCTCTTTGATGTGTGACCCACTGAGGCGCTACCTGTGCTTGGCGCACGTAAGGAACCCAAAGTGCTGGTGCCAGCGGAGAGGGGAAGCTAATGGATCGGGAGGGGCGGACGGCGAGCGCAGAGTCTGAGGGGCTGCAAGCGACAGAGAAGCCACCGAAACAATATAGATTTGTAATGATTCTAATTGCGTCGGCGGTGGCTGTGATGGCGGTGACGGTGATGAAGCTTGACTTGAGCGCGGGGAGCCGCGTTGGTGTCTGTGGCAGGCGCGCTGCTTTGCTGTGTTGGTAATGATGACCTCGGGCTGCAGTGTGGAACGCGAGCCGAGCTGAGGAGGGAAGGAGACGGGTGTGGGGGAATGGGGGGGGGGGGGGGGGGGGGGGATGTGCGGGGCACTGCTGATATGACGGCAGGCGAGTGCACTAGAATGCTGATGCGCTGCGTAGCCTGCTAATTGGGCTAATTAAAGAACAGATGCCCCCCTAGAGTGAAGGACCACCAGCTAGGGGCACCGACTGACCCCCCCCCCCCCCTCTCTGTCACCACTCTCCCAGACACACGTAATCTGCCTCAAAACACACAGACGACACACAGTGCCTTCCTCTCTTCCCTCCGACTAAGTCGCTGCACCTACAAACAACCTTAACCTTCATCCTCTCAGCCCCACCACAGGCTGGAGACGAGTGACCTTCGCCACCTTACAGGGTGGCTAAGCCACTGCGCCACCTTTTCCATTCGCCTAATTGGGCATATTTAAGGTTCACCTAGCTCACCTGCATGGCTAATTTGGAGTGGTTGTTTACTTAGGTTGGTGAAAGGTTTGGCACGGACATATTGTGTCGCATTCACCAAATGCCATTTTACAACGCATCAGAGTGGCTGGAATGCCATGTACAGTTACTCAACACATCATTTAATAATGCCTGCAAACATTTACAGCACTTTTGCCATCAGTGTCAGTTTGTCTGTGCATTATATGATTACCTTCTCAGGCTTACCTGACAACTAAACTGATGCCTCAAGTGTATTTCATGGTTCAGCTGGTACTTTTCTGAAGAGTAAGGCTTAATCTAACGGCTCGCTTTCCTTTGAAGGCTGTGTGTGTGTTTGTTTGTGTGTGTGTGTGTGTGTGTGTGTGTGTGTGTGTGTGTGTGTGTGTGTGTGTGTGTGTGTGTGTGTGTGTGTGTGTGTGTGTGTGTGTGTGTGTGTGTGTGTGTGTGTGTGTGTGTGTGTGTGTGTGTGTGTGTGTGTGTCAACACAGTCTTTGCTGAAACCCCATTATGGGTGTTGCAGTGGAACACTCCAAATCGCCTCCAATTTATCTTCACTGTAAGATCACTGGAGACCACATTTACTTGCTTCTCACTTTAATGAACATGGACATCAAAAACTTTGAAAGCAAAAACAACTCACACAACACCAGATGACACTTCACTTGCCTTTGATTATTAGAGGATGTTCTGGGCCCTCTGCTCCTCGAGCGAGCTGACACACTTCGCCTCTGGCTACATCTGTACTCCAGCTGCCATTGGACGTGCCATGCTGCACCACAAAGAAGAGATAAGTAGCAACGGAGCCAGTTTGTCTCCTTGTGTGTAAACAAGTATTTTTGAGTTTTTCTCTCCTTTCGCTGATTGAGTGACTGGACATGGCAGCAGCTGAAAGCTGACCGCTGAAAAGGCAGGGCGGGCTACACACTTGAAAATCACAGACGATGACATGTACAAAGCACACTGACACTTGCTTGTGTTCTGTTACAGCATTTATCTCCTCAATCTTGTGAGGATGGGAGAGCAATGCTTAAACAATTGCTGAGCACACTCAAGGATTGAGAAATTGTGAATTCCTTCATCTTGAAAAATACAGAGCAATCAAGTGAGCATCATCAAAGTGTTTTCCAACTGCGCTGAATCGATTGGCTTTTAATTATCATACAGTGCTTGCTTGCTTCTGACATAGCACCTGGCAACATTGTGGTTGTGTTAACACTCTGAATCAATTCACATTTATTGGCACCGACGGAAAAAACGATGTAGTGGGTTGCCAGGTTTTGTACCAACAAATGCCCTGCCAAAGCAGGAATTTGAGCAGAGCGTCCTCTCCCAGGTTGTGTGTGTGTGTGTGTGTGTGCGTGTGTGTGTGTGTGTGTGTGCGTGCTTTTGTGCATTCTTATATGACATCACTGTTCTCAGTTCAGTCATGTGTTGCAGGGTTAGTGCACTGTCGCTTTCATTCATCTCATTTCTCATGTTTCAACATTCAGTCCCGCAATTAGGAATTCAGGAGTAAAGACTGTGATACCTGCACAGAATAGACTTTAAAGATGAAATGATCAAATGTTGTATTGATGAAATTGCCAAGACTTAATTTCAAATCTAACCAGAATGCCATAAAACTAGAGTTTTAAGCGTTGAAACTGGAGACTCAGACGTTCCATTCATCCAATTTATTCACATATTTTAGTCACATTCAAGAACATCTTGCTAAATTAATGTGAATCTGTATGTATCCATGATGAGGCCCTAATTGTATTGATGCGCAAGAAGGCTGGAAACATGGCAAAGTGCGCCATGCATGGCCTAAAGCCTGAGGAAGATAGTTTAGCTCATTTGATTACATGAACAAAACCATAAAATGCAAAAACGGATGGGTCGACGAAATGCAGTGGTGGGTCTGCACATAGATGTGGGAGATCAATCCATAAATGATTTCAAGTTCAAACCAACACCTTTTCTGTGAAACATTTAAATGATTTTGTGCCTGCCAAACCCCCCACTACAGAATCTCCACTCGCTCTTCTCTGGTGTAAATCGTTCTGTCTGCAACAGGAAAATAGTTGTTTTCTCCAACGTAGAGCAATTAAGCTCCATATGTGAAAATTAATAATATATTATCAAATCACTGTGATTGGCTGGAAAATAATGACTTCACGTTCACATCCACTAATTAACCAATCCATTTATGCTTGATTGTCAGCTTGCTTTATGTTAATGAAATTAGCAAATATAGGTGTCTTCTCCTATCAGTTTACTGCCATGCGAAATTTGTTCAGAGTGCTTTTTGCACTGTGAAATTAGGGGCCAGTGTGCTAGGAGAATTAAAACAGGTGCACTCTCCTAATTAATAAAGCAGTTATTGCATAAACTGGAAAAAGTTAGACTAGTTTGCTACCATTGAGCAATTTTATATATAAATATATTCTGAATATTGTTTGTTCAATTATAGAGTGGGCGGGTGTGGAACTAGGGACCCTTTTGATGACTTCTCATTAGCATAGGGTATATGACTGCTAAACCCTTGTCTCCTTTTATCTTGGGGTGGGGGGGTGGTTGTTATTTTGTCTTCACGTTGGAATTATAGCCAGGAATATTGATTGACCAGAGTATATTACTATACACATTCACTGCACTCAAGCGATCTCCATTTTGGTAATTGTGAGACTATTAGCACCAATTGGCTGGACCGCTGCTGTTGATTTAGGTCAGTTACTTTAAGGGTCATGAAAGGACAAATTAAATTGACAAAAAAATATATTTATTAAAGCAATAAAAGGGGAAATATCCAAGTGGGGTGAATACGTTTTATAGGCACTGTATTTCCGTTGTGAACACTGTAAATTGCAGTTGGGCGGTGACGTGCATTAATTACACCATCCAGTTCAGGGGGAGAATATTCAATGTAAAATTGAAAGAGACAGCAAACAGTTTTTGCAGACTGGCAGACTGGCAGAGTCACCAAGTCCCCCAGTGAGATGCCTTATGTGGACATTTAATTTGATCAGTCGCCTGCTGAAGTGTCTGAAGAACTTAAGGTGAACTCAGGACATTTTAAATGACGCTCGCCAAAATTGATATGCCATTCTGTCACAGACACTTCCTCTAATGGTTAATTGCTTCATTTATTTCCAGAAATGTGGTCATGCAACCCAGTCTCCCTTTAAGGACACAGTATTAGACAAGCCATCAAAAATGGCTGCTTTAATTGGTAAGAAGTCATGAAGCCATTTGAGCTCAGCTGACCTTTTACGCTTTACTTAAAAATGTGAAAGATCAGACAACGTGTCCTCTGCCAGTTTCATGTTTACTGGATAGTTTGAAAAAGTGGGGTATGTGGCTGCCTTGTGTATTGGGATTACTAATGCGTACTTTTTTATTTATCTGTAGCTGTTTGTCTTTAATCTGCATCCCAGCATTAAAGGCTTGTGTGAGGGGTGAGCTGTTTGATGTACATATGCAGGGCCTCAGCAGAACGTGGAAGAGCGAGATTAGACGAAAGCAGGGATTCAGCAGAACCTATCTGCAGCCGGCGCCTCTGTAAACACACAGCCTTGATCGCATGAGTGCATCCTCCCATTCACATCCAAGCTGCTATATATACACACCGCTACTTACACTCATTACTGCCCCTGCTCAGGTCAACAGATGTGTGTGTATGTGCTCCGCTCATGTGTGCTGTGACTGACCTGTGCTACTTGCGTTACTTACAGTACATGCTGCAGTTAGGTCATGTCTCCAATCCTGCTTATCTTTTGGCGCGGGCCACAAATCATGAGATGAGATGATGCAAATCATTAGATGAGATGAGCTGATGCTTCCGGTAATCATGCATTAAAGACACTACAGGGCTGAAAGAAGAAGTGACGTATTTCATCTCAGTAACACACTCCAAGCAGTGTTGTTGCAGCACAGCTGAGGCATGGGACCCTTTCAGTCCTTCATCACCATTTTTAACATCATGAAGATGTGATTTTTCACAGGTGACAGATGCAAGATTAGTATTAGTTGAAGCTGTTTAATAGCTAAAGGATAGATTGATAGTATTTTGTTAAACAAGAGCAGGAATTGAATGACCTTTAAAGCAGAGGTATAACTATTAATGTATGTTTAGCTTTGTGATTGTGACTTACAAAGGTACCAAAGGCTAGTCAAGCCAGTGACTCTCTGAATCTAATCCAATGGATTGTGTCATCACCACATTAAGTATCATGGATATCACAACTCATGTAAATTATACGGAGTGATTATTTGCACCCGGGTGCAAATAGCATCTGCCTAAATTATATATATAAATATGTGCTTGTTGTGACTGCTTTGCTTGTTTTGTACACAATGTATCTATTACCTTCACCAAGGAGGTTACAGTATGTTTTCATAGGGGTTTGTTTGTTTGTCTGTTTGTTTGTTTGTTTGTTTGTGTTTCTGTCTGTCTGTTAGTAAGATAACTAAAAAAGTTATGAATGGATTTCGATTAAATTTTCAAGAAAAGTCTGAAATGAAGGGAGAAATGGTTCAATTTTGGGAGTGATCCGGATCACCGTCCAGGAGGCACTTGGGGAAGTTCTGCGCTCAAAGTGCTTTTCTAGTTATAGAGTACATTCAAAGTTGTTAGCTCAGAGGAATACACCAGTGTACATTGGGATGGAATAAAGAAACAAAGAATCAAGACAATCTAAATCCACCAAAGAATTTTTTCACTGACATAATTGAAGCAACCTGGCTGCCAGGTACAGTAACTGTAGAAGTGCACCTACAGTACAGTAGCCTATAGGTGAATTGATGGTGAGAGTTCTGAAAATGTATGCTCAGTGCTGATGGCAATAGGCTATTTAGTACTTTACACGCCAGTTTGAAGATCTATTTTTTATTTTTAGTTGGGATTGATTAATGTATAATTTTTGTGCTATAATTTAATTTGGTCGTGCAAGTTACATTTAGTTATTCCCTTAGTAAGGCATTAGTAACATGACATTATATAGATTAATTATATAGAATCAATATATTGTAATTGTAATATATTGTAACTGCATGTCTTGGACTAATCTCTAATTGTCAAGCAAGTCACACTCATGGTCATGCTGCTCAAGACTTTCAGAAACCTTAAAATCCGTGCTGTAACCCTTGAATACAAATTGTTCTAATATAGACTGCTTGCCAAGTCATCTATTAAATTATTATAAATGATCCCAAGGTGGTTCCTTACACATACCAGTTACTCATTAAATTATTGTACGTTACCTCCAATTAAAGACTTGATTAACCTAATGTAATGTGCCATTTTATTTTAATTGCCCATTTATTTTCATTACATTTCCTGCAGTCAATCGTATTTGCTAGGGGATATCATTGTGAAGCACTGCAGGTTTTTTTTTTTCTTATTTGGCAACAGTAAACCTCTGTAGTTTTAAATAGACTTTGTCTAAAATACCCAGGCAAATGTGGCGATGTTTTAAGTCATTTTGCGTAGAGGGAGAGTGCTGATGCAGGCCTTGCAGGTGTGAGACTTCATCATTATGGAGAGCAGCAGGAGGTTGCTGTGACTGTCCTGGCCCTGCACTTCTAACTGTGTGGTGGCTGGCTGGCTGACTGCAGAGCTGTGCGCTCCATAGACCAGTGTGATTCTGTCACACTGCACACGCAGCCTCATCAACTCTGTTTTTTAGCTCCTGTTTTATGCTGACTAGAGAGCAGAGATGGGCTTTAAGTGTTTCTCAGAGATGATTTAATTGGGGGCGAGCAGGGGGGAGTCTTTTTGTTTTCTTGAAGGGATCAATGCTAGATGGTGAATGGAGTATTTGTTCTTTTTTATTTGGCTGCTCACTAGTATCATGAGGTCTTTGGAGGAGTCAGGGCAAGCTCTTCTGGTCCAGTGGCGTGATTGCTTAAGATTCAAAGTCTTTTCTCTGCAAGCGAAAAGCGATCGATGGAGCAGTGCGAGCTGAGCCAGAGCGAGGCTAGTTGAGACACAGGCTGGTTTTCTTTCCCTCCTCTGCCTGTTGAGGAGTCTTTGCGAACATCCTTCATACTTTCATCTCCGAGCGTTTGATGGGCCTGATTATTCTCTCTGGTGAGATCCTATCTGCCTGTCAATCCTGCAACCTCCCCGCTCTTTGTCCTCGCCATTCATTTGTACCATTCATTTGCTCATTCTGTCTCTCTCTCTCTTTCAATGCAGGACAACTCATCCTTTGTGTGTGTGTGTGTGTGTGTGTGTGTGTGTGTGTGTGAGAGAGAGAGTGTGTGTGTGTGATTTTGTATTGCTTTGCCTAACTATTGCCTGCTAAGGTCATTGGGTTATGATGAAGATGGAGAGATGGAGACAGATGAAGGGATTTGTAATTCTCTGCAGTGAGTTTTGTCCATTCTGATATGAATTTGTAAGTACAGCAGAGGAACGTGAAGTTTCTTTTTCATTTTGTAAGAATGTTGTGCTCTGCTTGCCATGTTCTCTAAAGAACGAATGCAATGCAGTTCTGTTGTTGCGTAACTGATTGGTGGTTTCTCAAAAGGATAGACATTGTGGTAGTGGTATGCAAGTTGTGATCTCCTGAATGCAGTGAAAAAAACCCCTTTTCCAAGCAGTCGATGAATCACAGGGCCGTATCTGAAAAGCAGCTGACAAGTAATCAGAGAGATTTGATTTTGTCCTTGTGCATTTAACATTTCTGCATGGTAACACACTGACCACATCTTTTTACATATTTTATATATCCTTCCATATATGCAGTATACATAATATCATAATGTGTGTTAACAAATTAGTCTATCAAAGAATCACTTTAGCAAGGCAAGACAACTTCATTTATACAGCACATTTCATACACATTTCTTTCAATGTGCTTTACATAAAGAAAGCATAGTAAAGTATTGTAAAATATTTATAGAATGACAACATCAAAACATAGTTCTAGTAGACTTTTCCATAAAAACTAAAGCCCATCAGTATTATACATAAAACACAAAGTTAGTAAGTAAGTAAGTAAGTATTTTATTTGTATAGCACTTTTCACAGATAAAATCACAAAGTGCTTTACAATACATAATAAAATACAAATAACAAGAATAAAAGTCAGGCATAAGATACACTTTCTAAAATAGGAAAATTGTTGCCTACACCACTCGGTGTGAGGCCTCCGGCCTCGAGGCTACGGCCGAACAACACCCGTGGGAATATCCAGCAACAACCCACTCCCACTCGTGCTATATTGCTTAAATATACCGCACGGCTATGAAATACAGTAGTTCCCTTCTTTTGGACTTATAACACCGTGTCCTAACTGCAAGCGACACGACCGAATGCGTGCGACAAAATCAATTCCATCGCTGAATTTTCAATTGGAATGTCCTGACTGAATGCGATGCGACTGAACGCGACAAGTCGCGTTGCTAAGCGACTTCTTTAACCCCGTTTTGTCGCTTTGTCCATTCCTATTTTAGTCGCATCGCGTCGCCTAGACATGGACGTTTTTAAACTCATCCAACTGGTTGAAGCCAGGACATATCTATATGACACATCGGCGAAAGACTACAAAAACCTGAATAAAGGAGCCAAGGGATGGAGGGAGATTGCCAGGCAGCTAAAAGTTTCTGGTATAAGCGGGATAATCAACTCCACGCCGTGCGTATCTAGGAAAATAATGCACTTATCGAAGTGTAAAGTTCCCTCCGCCTGCGGTGTTGGGTCCTTATTACCACTTCGAACGTGCATTATTTTCCTAGAAACGCACGGGGCGTCGTTGATTATCCCTTACGTAGCCTATGTGCAGAAATGAAATGGCTTGGATTTGGTGAGTAGCCTAATCAAGTCTTCTTTCCCCTCCTGAAGTTGGATATGAAGTGGGCCTATAGTAAAATTATTTCCAGATTCCCCTTTGATGTACAGTATCTAGGTAGCTATAGCCTAGTCTGTCAAGGGTGATTGGGCTAATATACATTTATTTATTTGCTCAGGGGAGGGTATTCCATCCTATATGATCCTATCCAGTGAACACGCTTCATTCAGCCAAATTGTAACGCAACGCTTTAAATTCTCAGTAACAACGGCGTTGCAACGATGAGAAAAGTAATTAATTAGATTACTTCGTTACTGACAAACTAACGCCGTTAGTAACGCCGTTATACTTAAACGCTGTTACTCCCAACACTGCCCCCTGGTGAGCAACCCCACTCTTGCAGCTCCTCCACGGAGATGCACATTTCCAGTTTATTTTATAGCCCCCCATGGATTTTGGGGGGGCCAGCACGTGGGTGGAGTGGCCCCCGAGGACCAAACAAAAAATGTCCATAAAAGTCCACTGGGGCTACATGCCCACCATGTTTCATGTGCCCTGGTATTACAGTGTCCCGGGAATCGTTGACCAAAAATTCAGGAAGTAGATGACGGGGGGAAAAAAGAAAGAAAGAAAAAAAAACTTTGACAATAACTATATGACCGCTACGCTAGTTATGCTAGCGGCGGTCATAATAAATGTTTTTAGCCTGATTTTAAAAGAATACATTGTTGGAGCATTGACAAAGATACAAAAGGCATCATGTGCTGAATTCTGGGTATTACCCCTTTACCTGAGGATCTTAGGGATCTGACAGGTATGCAATGTGAGTGTCAGAAATGTAGGAGAGAGCTACACCCATCAAGTATTTAAAAATAATGTGGAATAATGTGATGATATTTATGTGTTCCTGTTTGTATTGAGGCTGTTTAATTTCAGATAAATCGGAGTTTGTTTAGGGTCTGTTTGAGTTAAAAAGCATCTAATGTCATGTAGAAGAAAAGCAAAGCACAGCAAAAAAGTGAGAGAAAGCACCCGATATTAGAGGAACCTGTGAAAAGAAAAAGGAGGGAGAGTTCACATACTACACCATAGATCATTTGGGAATATATGAATTAGTAATGAATTAAATATGTGTCTGAATGGTTGGTAGTTGGTAGTGTCTCATTAAGGTGACCAATAGGTCACAAATGTAGTCACACACAGTCAAGCTGCCCATGGCTGACTGTATAACTAAGTGCGGCAAGCTTAACTTTACATAACATCAACTAAACATCAGTCACACTTGTAATACAAACTTTTTTTCTACAACTTGGTGAGATAATTGGCTATGTAAACTGAAGTTCCACAGTTATCTAGCCGTTTCACATGGGGCATTATGGTAAATGTTTGCTAAATGATTATGGTAAATGAGCTAAATTCATCCTCAACTTTGGGGCATTGGAAACAAATTAGGTTGGTAATGTATAGCTTCGGCAAGAGACAGTTATATACTGTATACATATTTCTTCATAACCATTGTGTTAGTAAAATGATTGAATGTCCTCTGAATTAATAAAATAGAATTATAGAAGTTTTCTAACAAAAATAGCAGTTACTTGAAGTTAACATGTCAATTACAAAAAGGTTTAATAATCACAATCTGTCGGATTAAATAAATCCAATGTTTTAGGCACATTGGCTAAATGAGAAACTACATGAGAAGCTACGGTGAATAAGCAAAATTCATCTGTAACAATGATATTACAATCCAAACAATGTCTGAACTGCACTACCAGGCAGGTCGTAAGCCCAACTCGGTAGCCTACTTGCAAATACTCCGAGGTAAAGGGGGCGTTCCTCCGTAAAATGGCGCAAGAAAGCTGGGTCATTTACACTTTTCAACTCGGGCGGGCGACTTACGAGACTAATGGATCACAGGGTTAGCTAGCTAGTTCTACATTCTTTATTCACCTCCAAAGGGTTGAAGGTAATATTTCCACAAATCCCCGAAGGCAGATGATTTTATAGGCTACATTGTCGTAAAAGCACCAATTAGGCTACCGCTCCTTTCGTTCGGAAATTCTAAAACAACGATGCTTTTAATACACCAAAATGACATTTGATAAATGAACCTTACATTTTTCAGTAGCCATAGGTGTATATTTGAACAGAATCTGGTTTGTTTCTTACCGGGGCTTTTACCTCCCGAAATATCCGAATTTAATGCTGGCCCGGTGGTCGAATCCGCCGTCATAGTTTGTAGGCTATAGAAATGAAGTGACATACAGTACAACAAGGGCGGACATAGGGGACGTGCAGTAGGCCTAGTTGGTTTCGTAGGCTACGAAAGGGTCACACGTGCGGGGAAGAGGAGGAGTACGACCGTTAGATTGACGAACAAGCTGTGAAATGATGCTAGACGGTCAAGAATATAATTGGCTGGAGGTTTTTGAGCCCTGCCCGTTCCACAGATGATTGATGTCTTTGATTTCCATTTCAGTGCTTCCAACTCAGTTACTGAAAGGGAAAAACATCCAGGTGTTTTGTGCAACTCTACAGTTTACTTTCACCAAAGATCCTTCATTACTATCCGCTCCGCAGTTCCACGCTGGTTCCATATGAGGGCGCTCACATTTGGAGTTCAGAATGAATGGAGGTCTATGGAGCTATAGCCTACCCCTCAAAATCCACTTTTCTATAATTTTTTGTCAATTAATTTACCTCCGCCTAGGAGGTTCAAATGTATGACAACAATGCAGGCGGAGGTCTGTGCTCTCTGAGTGCTTTTCTAGTTTGAATGCTGTTTTCGAAAGGGGAAATTACACATTGCGAGGTGTTCGATTTTTTAGAGTCACTTATTTGCTACGTCTTAAAACGCCTTTTAAAGTGTAAATGACGTCATACACACAATTTCATTAGCAGAATGTTAGCGTGGTAGCTCTCAACCTTTAAGAAATCGGAAGGACATAAGAGGACTTTCGACCTATAACCCATGTTGAACTTGCAAAAACTACAATCAAATATGAGATTTCTCAACGACAATTGTGAAGGAGACAAATTTAGCCGTCTAGCTCCATACATGTAGATTCCCATTTATTTTGCACTCAGGCGATCGCCCCCAGTGGAAGTCCAACCAAAATTTGGTACAATAGGCTACATGCAGGAAAGGCTCTCTGTACGCTCGTTTGTTTCCGATGGAGCCAGGTGTGTTTGAGCCTGCCGCTATTGGTAGTGCAATTAGTGTCTACACGGACCCGGTTGGATGCTGCACCTGGGAATCAGCAGGTTACGACAAAGAAAGATTTATATGTGTTGAAATCGTTATTATTAGTTGAACAAGATATTCAGTGTCAGAGTGGAAGATTTAACGAGCATAATATAACAGAAGATGCTGTTACACCAGTTTCATTTCCACCTTTTGTGCACCTAGTCTATAGGACTTAATAGAGAGTGGCAAGGCTCTCCGTAGACGGGCTCTGGTCGCACCATGCGTGTGTTTAGAAGCGCAATATTGAAAAGGGTCCGTCTGAAACACTGTCACGCTGCACAATTTTCCGAACGTTGAATATTAAAAATTCATATCGAATAATATGTCCCAATCATATTATCGAAATAGTTTAACATTTTATCGCGATCCCAATTCGAGATCAAATTATCTCCCTGCCCTATTTCAAACAGAATGCTTTTACTACATGCACATCTAGAGTTAATTTATTAGAATATGAGTTACCAATAATGTCTTTAGGCTTCATGACCATGTATAACAAAGAAAACAGATATGCTAGACTGGCGAGTTCTCACCACTGGAGCACAGATAAGTGAGCATGGTTGTGGATTGGCTGAAAAGGTTGGAGGCCATGCATCTGTAGGAGGCCCAGTCCTTCTCCTCAGCACCCACATACAGAGGCAAGGACAGGTTAGTGCTAAGATTCAGACTGCTGATGTTGGAGAACTTCACATTCCCTTTGGACCAGGACAGCATCACCTCTCTCCCATTCTTCACAGAGCACACGACAGTACAGTTGGTTTTTGAACTTTTCTTCTTTGGGTATATCACAGGCATAGGCACAGCAACTGGAATGCAAGGATAGACAACACAGGTAGAATTAGCAGTGCTTTACTGCTTAAAGGGATATTCCGCCATTTTTGGAAATACGCTCATTTTCCACCTCCCCTCGAGCAAAACAATCGATATTTACCTTGTTCCCGTTCATCCAGCCATTCTGTGAGTCTGGCGATACAACTTTTAGCTTCAGCCTAGCATAGATCATTGAATCGGATTAGACCATTAGCTTCTCGCCTGCTAGCTTCATGTTTAAAAGTGACTAAGATTTGTGGTAATTTTCCCATTTAAAACGTGTCTCCTCTCAAGTCAGAAAGTGCAATAAGACCAACTGAAAATGAAACCTGGTGTTTTTCTAGGCTGATTTGACATGGAACTACACTCTCATCTGGCGTAATAATCAAGGCAACTTGCAACCTACTGGCACTACTACTGCTTGTTGTCTATGGGGACTATTTTCAGATGCTGCGTACGATATCACTGCGCCTTCAGTACGTTTGGAAGTTGCCTTGATTATTACGCCAGATGAGAGTGTAGTTCCATGTCAAATCAGCCTAGAAAAACGCCAGGTTTCATTTTCAGTTGGTCTTATTGCACTTTCTAACTTGAGAGGAGACATGTTTTAAATGGGAAAATTACCAGAAATCTTAGTCACTTTTAAACATGAAGCTAGCAGGCGAGAAGCTAATGGTCTAATCCGATTCAATGATCTATGCTAGGCTGAAGCTAAAAGTTGTATCGCCAGACTCACAGAATGGCTGGATGAACGGGAACAAGGTAAATATCGATTGTTTTGCTCGAGGGGAGGTGGAAAATGAGCGTATTTCCAAAAATGGCGGAATATCCCTTTAAGCTCAGTTTGCAGTTTAGATAGAACAGCACACTCATACAAGGTGGCAGCTCATCATCCACTTTGAATAGCTGACATCAAGCATTGCCGAAATGAATGGTGGAACCTTTGGCATACTGCATTGGTCCCGACAAAATGTTTACCTTTTAATGTTTATGTTTTAAACTTTTTAAATGCCAGCGTGAGCATCAACCAATCACCAATTGTCTGCACGCAAATGTGCTTTCTTTTTTCTTGATTGGAAAATACAAATAAAGATGGTGGACCAACTTGTTAAATGGTATTGTTAATGCATATAAATTTAACTAATTAAGCTATTTTTGTGATTTGATTTAGTAACATCTTTATTCACAATCAACACAAGCCCGTCCTAAGCTATGCCTTCACTCCCAAAACACCAGAACTAATATATTTAATGGTTCAGTGAAATAACAATATTACACATAATAATAATAATGAAAGCAATGTTTATAAAATAAACAAAATTATATTATACTTTTTCATTAAAGAAACACAATCTTACCGTATACCCGGAGTTTTATCACCAGCTCAATATCAAGTTCAGTAGAAATTTCGGTTTCCATTCTGTAAGTGCCTGAGTTGCTCTCTTTGGTACTCTTGATGATGAGATTGCCACTGTGCCTGTCCAGCTGTAGTCTATCCTTAGCTTCTCCATAGTAAAATGTGCTAATGTTGCCACGAAAGCACACACTATTAACTATCAGGGTGGGTCTGCCATTAGAATGATAAAACCAGTAGATATTGCTGATGGAAGGCAATACTGTGTCAGGTTGGCCCAATATGGCAGTGTCTCCCTCTTTCACTAGTACTGTCTCAGGGTTGGGATGCGAAGAACCAAGGCAAACTAGGAAAACTGAAAAAATTAAACACATGTTTGAGTCACCAATAGTTATTGTTGGTTTATACTGTATAGTCAAGATAGATCTATGGTACGTTTGATCTTTTTTTCTGTGTCTAGTAGCTATAATAACCCATGGGATACAGTATGTAGTCCCATCAGCGACCGACAAGGGCAAGGCCCTGAAAACGCCTAGAAAATGCGACTCATTCTTCATCATTCAATCATTCAATAATGAGGCAACAACCTGTTGGTTTTGCATAAGGATACCAAACAGGCAAATGTGTAGTCTGTGCAGACGTTGGAACAAAAAAACCTGTTAATGCGTTGAAAAGGACGATGTGTGCATGACATATATCATGAATGCACCCACCCAGGCCAGGACCCTTCAAATCATCAAGTTGGACTCTCATTTCCTCCCTTACAAAAGTGAAATGTTTGCGGCAGATTTGCAACAAATTTGTGGGTGATTTATGGGAAACAAATGAAAATATTGGCAAAAGTTTGTCAATGTTGGCCGCTAGAGGCAAACTTCAAGCAAAGTTCTGGCAACATTGAATTTTGCCAGAACTTTGCCACTAGTTTTCCATAGTTGCAAATGTGTTCATCAGTGATTTGCTACCACACTTAGCCGATAATAGCAAACTTCAAGGGAACTTCTGGTGATGAACCTAATTTGCACATGATATTGCTGCAAATGTTCTGCAACATTACCAAGAGTTAACCGCAACTGTTTGCCAGAAACCTAATTTGCATGTGAAAATACGACCTTGCTGCAAATTTGCGGCAACTGTTCGCCAGAAACCTGAAATTTCTGTAAGGGCTCCCTATCTCCCCAGAGAAAATATTTCAAATTCTGGTTGCTAAACACACCATTTCTGTGGTGTGAGAGTCATTTGTCAATCGGGAAAGTCAACCTTGGTGACAATGTAGTGTTTCCCTTGTCCCTTGTCCCTTGTGCCTAAAATGCGATGGCATACACATTGCTAGTTTTTTAAATGACAATGATAAAAGATAGCGTAGACATGGGCTACTGACTAGGGCAGGCTATTTGGCTGACTGCACATCAATCATCAGTCAAATCTGATCAGACTTTGGTTTCATGCCACAGGCATGTGATTCACTTCTGTTTTTTTTCTTTCCTTAAAACATTGTAGGCCTTTTCCCTTTCAACATGATAGTTGTGCATCACGTCTACCCAGAGTCTTAAGACAATTAACATTTCAATATAGTTAGTCACAGCAATCAAAATAAATAAAAAATAGTCCACACAATCCTACAAAAAACTTTTAGCATCACTGACTAGTATCTTATAAGCAACCATAATGATCAAAAGGTCATGAAACATAGTCCACATACAATATTTGTGAAACTACTATTTTTTTTTAACCATATTAGCTTCTTACCCGACATCAGCAAAGGCAGCGTCTCCATCTTCTCACCTTTCCAACTGAGTTACTTGAGTCAAATGAAAGTGGAACTGAACTGAACATGTGACCTGTGGTTTACTGCAATGTGACTGGCAGAACCTCTTTCCTCTTTTGTCTGAATGTCACAGAATAGGGACGGAATAGTTTATCAATAACTCAAATAAACACCATATTCACAATATTGGCTTGTTCTGAAGAAGGTCAATACTTTGAATATTAATGTCCATGTAAACATTGTGACGTAGAGTATGAGGCAGTGACGTCCCATCTTTACAAGGGCGTAACTTTGGGTCTTGGGGGGGTTAAACTTGCAGCATATTAATCAATCTATTTATTTATTGAATAATTTTCTTGTGTAAAAGGTAACATGCTAATTTGCCGTTCCTGTATAATAGAAATACATCAATACTTTTACTGATTTAGGCTACTTAACGTAAATGCAGCTGTTCACTTGACTATTTATGCCATAATGTCATACAGTAGTAGTTAAATTCAGTGTTTAAGCACCAGCCAGCAGTGGCAGCTTCCACTTAATTGATTGTGTGTGTGTGTGTGTGTGTGTGTTCACTATCTCAATTGTTGTACCTCCTCTGTCGCCTCCTTCTCCCTCTGGTTACCTCTCTCTTATCATCTCCTTGGCCATCTCCCTCTCTTTCCCTCTTCTCCTGATATATAAAAATCTCAGTTAATGTTCAAATGGTTTGAGAGAGATGGTAAATCCTAAACCGTTTTGGAGAATTCCTTCACCAAAAAGTTTCAAAGCATTTTAAACACCTTTTACCCACTTACTAGCACATTACAGTGCAAGGGTGGAGTGGCCCCCGGGGACCAAACATTTTTTTTCCCGTAAAACTCTACTGGGGCTACATGCCCACCACGTTTCATGTGCCTCAGTGTTACAGTGTCCCAGAAATTGTTGACCAAAAATTCAGGAAGTCGATGATGGGAGAAAAAAAAAAAACTTTGACAATCTTGATATGATCGCTATACGCTAGCTGCAGTCATAATAAATAAGGAACTAAAAAGGAACTAAAAAGGTTAATGTCAAAGGTTTAAAACGGCCATCCTGAAGAGGTGGGTTTTTAACCTCCCTTTAAAAAGGTCAATACTGCCCGCAGACCTAACCTCCATGGATAGTGCATTCAACAGTTTGGGGGATGCAGCAGCAAACGCCCTATCGCCACAAGTCTTGAGGCAAGTGCGGGGTAGGGCAAACAGGTTGTGGTTGTTGGATCGGAGGGAGAGTGGAGAAGAGTGAGGGTGAATGAGGTTGCTGAGATAAACAGGAGACTGACAATGGAGGGCTCTAGCATAGGGACAGTTTTGCCCACGTCTGCATGTGAGACGCATGTCATATACAGTATAGCCTTCATAAGAGTTGTTTCATGATTGGCATGAAAACCTGACTGAAAGTTATCAGTAAAGCAGCCATTTGGTGAAGGCAATTAGGTGATTAACGATTTTTTCCCCCTATATTTTTGCCAATGAGTAGTAGATTGGATATGGCCCTGTATTTGACAAGGAAGCATGCAAATGTTGATGTCATAATTGAGAAGATATGATCTGATCAGTCTGATTTTTATCTATTTTACTTTTCAAGTTATCTAAAATACTTTTTGACAGTTGAAAATATTTTTTTACTATTATTTGTTGAATCTACAGGAATGGTTGAACATGCATAAGATGTAATATGCTCTATCACACCATAGAGACATCACTGGACATGTACAAAGTGGAAGAGCAGGGTTTGGATTGGCTGAGAATCGGAAAGCATGGTTGGTGTGTTGGGGGTGGCGGCAATCAGATTTGCTTCTGAACAAGAACAGTAGACGCTTCTCAAGAGGGTGAAGTCAGAACAGTAGACGCTCCTCAAGCAGGGAGAAGGCAGAGCAGTAGACGCTTCTCTGGCAGGGACAAGTCAGAGCAGTAGACGCTCCCCAACCAGGGAGAAGTCAGAGCAGTAGACGCTCCCCAACCAGGGAGAAGGCAGAGCAGTAGACGCTTCTCAAGCAGGGAGAAGTCAGAGCAGTGGATGGATGATGTTCAGAAGAGGACAGTCTGATGGATAGAGTGGTTGACCATGGATATTAACCTCATTGAATTCTTTGTTGTTCTACTATGCAGAACCTTAGTCAGTGGGTGGGTGAAGACGGAAGCTGCTAGTTGTGAGTGGGTAGTGGCTCATTAAAAACTATTCTGTCTGGTAAAATAGCTTTGCAATAGCTTGACCCAGGAT
Organism: Sardina pilchardus; assembly: GCF_963854185.1. Lineage (NCBI taxonomy): Eukaryota > Metazoa > Chordata > Actinopteri > Clupeiformes > Clupeidae > Sardina > Sardina pilchardus. Next base: position 2,938,188 of record NC_085004.1, read on the forward strand.
TGCTACAAGTCAAGACATAATAAAATAATAATAATTAAAGTAATGGTTGTGTTTGTTTGAGAATAAACAGATTGAGGTTAACTTTGCCATTTAATGACTGAGATAGTAGAATGTATTTTTGCAAGGCCCACCCACACTGCTAGCGATAACCAGAAAGACTATACAATACTAATGACCATTTTAATCACCAAATCATATCAGTGTTTATGTCATCGTCATTATAGTGTGTGTTTTGAATATAGTTACCTGCCTAAATCAGATCAATGGATCAAGCTATTCCAGATGGAGTACTGTAGGGAATTGTGTGGAAGTACGTAGACAGGTGGAGCCAGGCTAAGTTCACACACCCAGTACATCTAAATCTATACCAACATTTTGAGAAAAGCCTTTTGCCTTGAAGGCAAAAGTAAGGTTTTCCCTTACTAAGGGTCTGAAACATGGATGCTTCTCTAAGCACTCTTCCCCCTATTGGACCTTTTCCCCTCGGTACTCTATCAGTATGCATTGTTCCGTTTTACACTACCGGCACTGTGTGTTGTATTGAGAGCAAGACAATTCCCACTTGCATACCAATGATTGCCATATTAAAACAAACGGAATCCGCGGCTCTTGTGATGTTCCGTGGCTTCACCATCTGAAGCCTGCTGGAGCGCTAATCCCCACAGATGTTTAGGAAGTCACTTTGAGCATGCAGGTAATCGTTTGCCTCTGACGACGGGCCCCCAAAGCACTTCACGGCGCCTGCTGCTAATTACAAACAAAATGTGCCTGAGCCATATTAATTCAATGCCAGAAGGAAGAGAAGAGGTGGAGCAGAGAAACAGCTTACAGGCCTGATATCATTCCTCCTTCCCCTCTCCCTCCTCCTCCTCCTCCTCCTCCTCTGGAGGAGGAGACTAAGTGTGGTTGACACTGAATCCTGAAGAAACCCAAATATATTGATTGGGAATGGCTGTACAGGATGGATGGGGGCGGTGGTGGCAGCGGCGGGTGAGAGGGTGGCAGGAGGTTGGAGAGCCTGCGGAGCTCCACTCAGGGCACTGCTGCCTGGTGGCATGTGCATGGCTCGGCCCAGGCTGCCTGGGGAGAGAGTGCTGGAGAGTTGGTGGTGGTGGAGTGCTGGAGAGTTGGTGGTGGTGGTGGTGGTGGAGGGGTGGTGGTGGTGTGTGGGGAGTACAGAGCAAAGAGCTCTTGAATAATGCAGCTCTGTGGTGAGAAGTGGAGACCGCTGGGCCCGGGGCCCTGAAAGGCAGCTGTGCCTCTTACCCCCTACCCCTACACACACACACACACACACACACACACACACACACACACACACACACACACATACACACACACAGTGTCAACCACACACACACACACACACACATCCAGCCGTGTCCAGCTTGACATGGAGTGTGATAATTATCCTCAGGTACTTTTCCAGTTTCTGAAGCCATGCACAGAGAAGGAAGTGGTGTCAGGAGAAATTTGTGGAGCACCACAAATGTACAAGGGCTTAAAACACAAGCCAGAGAGGCATGGGGTCACAGACCCCCAAGGGTTAACCAGCTCTCATCTCTCTGTGGGCTCCAGTGTCAGATAAACACGAGTTTAGCAGGCCACAGTAGTGAGAAGCCGACTTAAAGCGGGTCAACTCGTTTATGGGGGGGTTAGCTGCCATGCCGCGTGATGGGTTAACATACTCATAAGAGCTTTACTGACATCCAGCAGAGTGAAAGAAAACACATGGCAAACACCAGGGATCCCCTCAGACGAGTGCAGCGAACAGGGGCTCAAAAAAGCAGCAGTCATTTCACAGAGTGCGTTGGCCCCCGCGCTCATTATTGATCTGTCTGATTATTATTGAGCTTCAGAGGAAGTGGATTCTGGCAAGAGAACGGCTAGATGTCGGAGCCAGGAGAGGAGCTGAGGGAAGGATGGAGACAACGCGCGGGGAGGGAGGGGCCCCATCTATTCATTTATGACGGAGGTAATCCTTAATCCTTAAAAATTGATCACATAAAATCCCGGCGGCTGAGTGAGCGTGCGGTTCTTTGGCCTCTCTTGAGAGGGAACTTAAAGTGTGGGCTGATGAGTGCTAAGCCGGCGGAGGGCTCCCGCGGGACCAGGCCGCAATCCCAAAAAGCGCCGCTCCTTCGGTCCCGGGCCGGGGATGGCCGCCGCAGGAGCGAACCTGCTCCATATGGATGCGGAAACGTGCGCATGTGCTCTGATTATGCTGGAGGATTAGCAGATTACTGTAATCTGTCATCTGCGACATGTATCTGATACTCTGCTGGTGAAAGACGGGGCTAAGGAGTGGCAGGGCTTCGGCGCACAACACATCCGTCAGTGTTTCAAGGCCAAATCCCTTTTTTTTGCTGCAAAGGAGATCACACCCTTTAATCTGCTCTTTAGGGCACCCGGCTTTTTGTGTTTATGTGCACTTTCAGTTTGGGAATCGGGGCCTCTTGATCCCTGCCTACATTAAGAGTAGAACAGAGCAATCCCCTTATTGGTCTGTGACAATATTTCATGTGACCCACAATAAGCTGTGGTTGTTAGGCAAAGAAGGCAGCCGTTTGTGTTGGAAGGGGGATCATGTTCATGGTGATGGTGGTGGTGGTGGTGGTGGTGGTGAGGGTGGTGAGGAAGGTGGGCATCATGAATGCAGTGCTTCAGTTTACCTGGAGTTTCTGTAAGCAGTAGTTTGTGTAAATTGTCTACTATAAGTACTCCCTCTTCTTATAGAGTCCACTCTCTAGTTTTAATCATCGTGATCGTGGCTGCGCAGCACTGCGATCAAGCTCAATCAAACATGATTACAGCATTTGTTGCGTTATGTGTCATGGAAAAGGAGTCGTGGAAAAGCATGACGGTTTTGCAAAACAGAACATTTACATGAGGGGGGGGGAAGGAAGTCAATTACCCTCTCTGAGTGATCACTTACTCCCCTGTAATGAAGTCTCGGCTTCTCTGTTGATTCAGGTGATGGAGTGGGAGACAATGGGGCAAGGAAAGAGATGAAGTGAGATGGAAAGATATTTTGTCTCCATTTTGTGAATGAAATTGGTAACTAAGTTTTGGATCTCGGAGGCATTCCCATTTTTTGGTGTGTTGTGAGTGAGTGTGTGTTTGCTTTGTTTCCTGTCAACAGTCTGGACAGAGTGAGGCCCAGCACTCAACAGCAGAGCCTTATTAATTTCATTTTGCTCACTGACGTCTCAGCACTGCTAGTTTAAGCCACACATTTGGCTTTACTGACTTGAAGGGCTTCACATTGTATTTCAGTGTCACTGATCTCCATTTGGGTAAATCAGTTTTGATAAAAACCTATAGTGGAGAAGGTGTTTCCATTGCATTATATTCACTTTAATTTCTTTTCCACAGCTACTAACCCATTTCTAGCTGTGAAGGTGAAGAGCTGTGAGCTGATGGCAGAGCGGCGCTCACTGAACCGGGTATGAGATCAAAGGCTGAGGTCCACTAGTCTCAAGAAAATGTGAGAGCATGTGGCATTGGAGCAGTGGGGCTACACAAGCACTCTCACACACACACACACACACACACACACACACACAAATCAACCCTGTGTCAGGCTCCACAGAAGCATAGAGAGAAAGAAAGGAAACTCAAAAAAGAGGTGAAGGAACCGTCAAAGGGCAATTAATTGTGCATTTTCAGCCATCCTCCCAGCACCCGGTGCTGATACTCCTCAGCCTTTGTCCTCCCTGCTCCCGATAGTCCTCCATCTCTCTCAGCACCTGACCTGTTGGCCTGATCGCCATGATTCGCGACGACTAAGGACATGTTGCTCATAGGAGACATACCGTACAGTAGTCCTTGACCACTGTAAGCCCCTGGGCTTTTAATTAATCTCGACACAGCAATGACACAGCAATGCTTGCACCTGCGAGTAACATGGATTGACTCCTACATATCAACACGGTTTTGGAACTAGGGCACAAGCTGGGCTAGTTTCCTCTGCTTTTAGGGCACTTCGTGGCCTAGAGCTCGTTGATTTTTCAAGAGGGAGTGAGTGAGAGAGAGAGAGAGAGATAGACAGGATGAGGAACAGAGAATGAGAGAGAGATAGACAGGATGAGGAACAGAGAATGAGAGAGAGATAGACAGGATGAGGGACAGAGAATGAGAGTGAGCAAGAGAGAGGATGAGGGAGATCAAGTGAGAGCAAAGTGTGCATGTTCATGAGAGAGGGAAAGAGAGAGGGAAGCAGAGAGAGGGCGAGGGAAAGAGAGAAAGAAAGAGAGAGGGAAATGTCATGAATATCATGGTGGAAGAGATGAAGACTGGTTGAAATGACAGCCAGAGATGTTTTATTCATCTCCATTTGGTATTGTGCTCATGCTGGCCCCTCACTTGGCATTTAACCTATCGGCAAACATGAGCGAGGTCCCGCGGACAGCGATCTGTGTGACATCGTGCCGCCACCGCCGCCGTGACTCAGGGGCCTCCTGTTGCCGCGGCGACGCTCCCCTCTCCGCTCCTCTCGCCGCTCGCGGGAACTCATGAAACTTTCATGGCCATTACTGCGCCATTACAGGTCGCCACAATTAGACAGCCAGCTGAGCGCCGCACCCCACATTTCCCACCTATACTATGCACACACACAGTACATATTCACACTGTACGAGGAAGCTCATTTTCAAGGTAATTTCTATTTTTTCCCCGAAAGAAATCTATATTCCTCATTCAAGGTAACAGGCTTATACCGCTGCCTTTGTTAACTCGCGACCGTGGAAGTGGTTTGCTGGTCACTGAGACCAATGCAGAATGGCTCCTCATAGCCACGATTATCACTAGAAAATGACCCATTTTACTGGAATGCTGCCATTGTGCTTCAAAATGATTTCTCTTTAAAGAAAAACTACATTATAACTGCCGGGGCTTTGTGTGTGTGTGTGTGTGTGTGTGTGTGTGTGTGTGTTTTATCCAGCTGCTTGAGAGACCTGTAGACTCTTTACCCGTGCATGCTGGCATATCAGTCTTTATCCAGCCCTGGCAGTGGACCATAATGCAGCCGAGGGACAAAGGGCCCGCACCACTACACCAACATTACTTGACCAGACTGCACATCTGATTATTGAAGCACAACCTGCTTCAGTCATCTTTTGTGCAAAAGCAGGGAAAGAGTGAGTGTGTGTGTGTATGTGTGTGTGTGTGTGAGAGTGTGTGTGTGTGTGTGCGGGAGAGAAGGAGGGGTGGGTAGACGGGGAAAGGAGAGCTGGTGGTTGTTCAACTGGTGCTTGGAGACTCTCACAGCAGGCAGGCTCTTGTCCTCACAGGATGCAGTCCAATTCACCTCACTCTACTGGTGCCCCCCCCCCCCCCACCACCACACACACACACACACACACACACACAAAAATCACCCTTTCTCCATCTTCCTTTTAAAGGCATGTTTTATGCAGACATTTTGATCTTTATTCATAAAGTAGCAACATATGTTTGTAAAGAACAGCGCTCTGTTCAGTATGCATCTGTGTGCCTATTTAACCTTGCACTGAATACATTTTTCTGTATGTTGCATGCAGCAAAGTCTTCATATGAAAGCAAAGGTCAGGCATATTCAAATGTTTCTATACTTTCCATGTATTTACAGTACCTTCTGTGAGCTGTTGTTTTGTGCATGCTGTGTCCTCCTTCTCGTGTTATCTGTGTGAAATCTCAGAAGCGCTGGAGTGCGTTTTAGCCCATCTCTGATGAACACACTCCAGTTTTTCTTCATTTTAGCTTGATATAATCTACAGCATTTAAGCCAATTCCACTCCCTCTCCCGAGACGGCATCAGGATCCTCACTAACGGCACTCGTGAAGGCTAACACCTGCCATTCCAATTACTCCACAGGCTGGCGTGTGGCGGATTGCCGCTGGGCTCAAAGACAAGGCTCGTGCGGCACACAGGGGAGCGTGTGGTGCGTGTACTGCTGTTTACAGGAGCGGCGCGCGGTGCGTTAGCTGCCGGCAGACTTCCTGTTTCTCCGTCTCAGGTAAGCGGCGCAGATGGAGCCTCTGCTGGTGCTTTCTGTCATCCCCGTCCTCTCTCTCTCTCCCTCTCTCTCTCTCTCTCTCTCTCTCCCTCTCTCTCTCTCTCTCTCTCTCTCTCTCTCTCTCTCTCTTTTTTATGTTATGTTGTGTTCTGGGGCTTAATCAGGAGCCTGTCACCTAGCGCAGGTAACTAAATGTAAAGTCCCAGAGCAAACACGGCGTGACAGGACAGACAGGGAGATGATTAAACATGGAGGCGCTGGCGTAATCCCTGCCCCCTCATGCGCCCCTCATAATGACTTTCCAAATGCCTCTGAAAGGTTCACGGAGCTTTTGGCTTGGGGCAGATTTGAAATGTGATTATTGTCAGTTAGTATTCGGGCAGACAGCCATATGGCACAAATCTGGCCCAACCAATGATAATCTATAATTATCGTCCGTCATCGTGCTGTGTGATGAGTGCTTTAAAATGCAGCATCACATGATGGTGATGGTGCACATGTGGATTATTTCAGCCCCTCTGCCGCCCCGGCTTACGCTCCAAATGTGTTCATTTCACAGACAGATGCCTGCACAATTATGTGCCGGCATTCTGCAATTATACTCCCGTGTGAAGCTCCGTCTCAATATGCGGGGAACCTGACACGCGCCCACAGCTAAACACAGCAGGTCAAGCCGGACACACCAACCAACACGGGTGTGAAATCATCAACACTAAATTACCATGGAAATGGCCAAAATGTTCAATGAATTAGCGCTATGCAGGCCATACAGGTTTTTAGCAGTCAGGCCATAAAGAGCCTGGGAAGAGACACAATGAGATATTCAAGCCTGGAAGCAGCACTAGTTCTCTGTCCCTCCGGTATGCCTGCCGTCTCCCTCCCTCCCTCCCTCCCCCCCTCCATCCCTCCCTCCCTCCCTCCCCCCCTCCATCTCTGCCGCTCCCATGTTAGTGAGGAAAGTGAGGACAAACAGATGGTGGAGCTGAACTGCCTGTTATCCGTCTCCTGTGCCGCACCTCGGCAGACGTGACCTCTTTATGAGACAATTATTCTTATTGTTGTTAGCGAGCACCTCGGGGAATAGGCCGATTGAGTCCAGCGCCGGGAAACGCCACTTAAATCCAACCCCCCCAACCCCCCCAACCCCACACCACCCCTCAGTTTTCGATTTTGTGAGCCGGGGAAAATGGAGGGAAAAACAAGAACTCTGTGTTGTCTGATGCACTGTAGTTTTGGGAGTTGGAACCGTGTTGCCTGAACTTCAGAGCTGGGGAAGTACAAGTTTTGTGGTTGTGGTGGGGTGATACTGACGAGGGGGGGATTATGAGGTAAAGGTCAATGGCTCCTCTCACTCATCATGTACGATGAAGGCCGCGCTTCTCCAATAATGGCGAGGGGAAAAAACTCAATGAAGCTATTTAAGGGCCGCTGCCAGGTCTCTCTGATGAGCCCATCCACTCACACTAATGACGGCAGATTCGCCGCTGATTAATCATTGATCTCTGTGTTCGCTTTTGAGGCCCCCGTCCCCTCGGGCGCCATTCATTAATGCACTGCTCATAATATAGCTCTCACTGGCTCGCCTCTCGCTCGCCCCTCTCCGTTCCCCCGTCACTCATGCCAATTAAATGAGGTTAAGCTGCACTTTCGGCTGACATCAAAATGCTTTTTTGCCAAACGCTGTTTATTCAGGCACCCCACCAAAGTGTGTTTGACAAGGTGAGCATAGTTCATTACAGCCCAGTGGATCAGCAGACATGTCTTCTTTCTCCCCTCGCCGAGCCGTTACTCCCGATACTTAATCAGCCTTCACGCGTCTCAAATGGCCCGGTGTGCTCCAATCAGCAACAAGTGGTTTTCCGCTCAAGGTATAGGTCCGTCTCAGCTCGCTGAGCGAGAATTGAGATATCAGCCGTTATTTCTGTGTGTGTGTGTGTGTGTGTGTGTGTGTGTGTGTGTGTGTGTGAGCAGTGGAGTCGGGGCCCCCGCGGGCGCTGGGCACAGTGCGCACGTACATTCATCAGGTGTGAGACAGACTCCAAATGAGGCGCCCGCCGCACCGCCACGCTGACGGCATTCCAAGTGACGGGCGATCACGGGTCATGACGGACGAGCTTCGGAGGATGGCGTCTCGCTCACCTGGCTTTATTTATTTGTTTAGTTTACTATTTGTTCAACGCAAGCCCTTGGTGCGCGACTCTAGCTTTCTGTCAGTGTAATGTGGCACGAGGGTATGGTGATGGTGTGGTGTGGTGTGGTGTGGTGTGGTGTGGTGTGTGTGTGTGTGTGTGTGTGTGTGTGTGTGTGGGGGGGGGGGGGGGGGGTAGTTGAGAGGAGGAAGGGTTTATCGAGCTCTCTCAGCTGCCTAGCGCCGCGCACGGGCAGTTTGATTCACAGAGAGATTGGATTTGGTGGCGGATGCCTTCAGGAGAGGCGGCGGAGGCTCGGCGGAATCAAAGCGCCACCCGTGTGCGTTATCTGCGGGTGCCACCTGGTTGGCAGCCGCGCCAGCCACCGGTTTTTTTCTTCCTTTTCTTTTTTCTTCCTTTCCCTGGCATCCTTGGCTCTTTGCCGGCTGGGAAGCAACCGGGGGAGAGGATGAGAAGAGGAGACTTGGTGGGCGAGAGCTGTATGGCACCTCTTTGCCAGAGAGAGAGAAGGAGAGAGAAGGAGAGAGAGAGAGGAGAGAGAGAGAGAGAGTCAGAGAGTCAGAGGAGAGTGAGAGGAGAGAGAGAGAGAGGAGAGAGAGACCGAGAGAGAGAGAGGGAGAAGGAGAGCGGTAGGGAGCAGTCTTGTGAAGTGAGAGATGCGAGGTGGGAGGGAGGAGGCTGACAGAGGGAGATGGATGACAGGCAGAGAGAGAGGAGTGTGTGTGAGTATCTCTAATGACTCTCTCCTTGTAGATTTATCAGGGTGCCTGTGATGGAGAGATGAGAGGCCCCAAATTAAGTGCAATTCTCTCTTTCTCTCGTACTGTCTCACTAAATCACAGACAGTACCACACACACACACACACACACACACACACACTGTGTCTCTCATTCTCTCTCACACACACAAGCATACACACACGCTCTCACTCAGTCTTTCACTCTCTCACTCTTTCTCTCTCTCTCACACACACACACACACACACACACACGGAAACACAGGTAAACATGCACATGCAGAAGCATACATACAGTATACACACACTACACACAAACTCACACTCCCTCAACTTTTTGGTGGTGAGATGTAGAGGAGCATTCAGAAGGCAGTCTTTTGTGCTTTTTGAACAGAGGCTGAGAGGCAAGCGGCAACATCTAGTCGGGAAGAGAGAGACAGCCCGTGACAGCCCCCAGCTTTTGAAAGGGCGAGCTGCAGCTCCCCAAATGCTACAGAGCGGCACTAGCACTCGCGCTAGCACAAGAGACGTCAAGAGAAAGGTTGCAGATGGGGGAGAAAATGGGGAGGAAGCGAGCAGACCTGGCAGATAAAGAGCAATGCCCCGGGGACACGGGAACAGGACAGTGATGAGAGACAGGGTTACATCAGAGGGAGAGCACTGATGGGGCTGCACTGGGCACTGTGCTCACTACTGCAGAGGGAACACAGCTCCAGATGCATACTGTAGACTGTGTTGTTAAGCTGTCAATGTATGGAGCCGTGTGGGTATTTTTAGGTGTCTGGCTGGTCTGTAGCATGTGGGTATAGACTGTATTGAGTTGTGGTTATTGTCATTGCTGGCAGACTCTTCTCATGCCTTCATTGTTTCAAAGCAAGTGCTTACAGCATGTGTAATTCCACTCTTAAGAGAGCTATCACACACAGGCATGCGTGCAGACACACACACACACACACATACTGTACATACACACACACACACATACGCAGACGCATACAATTACACAAATACTCTAGTGCACACATACTCTAGTGCACACATACAGTATCTACACACACTCAGGAGCTCTTAGGAAACCTGCCCCCTGTGCTCGTCAGAGCTTAGTGCTTTGCTAACCACTGCTGAGTGTTTGGCTTTCCATTGGCTCTATTGCTGCAGTAATTCAATCCTCGAAAACCTCTCTCTCTCTCTCTCTCTCTCTCTCTCTCTCTCTCTCTCTCTCTCTCTCTCTCTCTCTTTTTGCACACTACCCAGCGCCCCCTCCCTATGCCGGCGGGGTCAGAGTTCATCTGTGTGTCCTGATGAATTTGAGACGGCGTGGAGTGGCTCCCTTTATGCACCTTTAATTACGGAGAGGTGCCGGCTGGTGCCCTGTGCGCGGATGAGACGGGATTGAACGCGTCCCTGCGAAAGGCAAGTGGCGATGAGGAAGATTAACTATTTTTTTTTTATTTTTTTTACTCCGGCTCTGATAATCAGTGGGGTGAAATGGTGCAGAACTCCATTCAGGCACTAATCAACGGCGGCTGTGGAACTGCATGCTGTGTGTCTCTGTGTGTGTCTGTGTGTGTGTGTGTGTGTGTGTGTGTGTGTGTGTGTGTGTGTGTGTGTGTGTGTGTGTGTGTGTGTGTGTGTGTGTGTGTGTGTGTGTGCGTGTCTTATGTCTGTGTGTGTGTGTGTGTGTGTGTGTGTGTGTGTGCGTGTCTTATGTCTGTGTGTGTGTGTGTGTGTGTGTGTGTGTGCGCGTGCCCGCGTGCCGAGTGTGTGGCTGTGTAATGAGAGGAGGAGGATGTGCTTTGACATGGAAATGAACTAATGTGAGATGAACAGAGCTCTTCTTGATCAAGCGCAGGCTTCTAATGACCAGCACACACACAGGCCCTCCAACATCCACACCAGCACCGCAGGACACACACACACAGGCCCTCCAACATCCACACCAGCACCGCAGGACACACACACACAGGCCCTCCAACATCCACACCAGCGCCGCAGGACACACACACACAGGCCCTCCAACATCCACACCAGCGCCGCAGGACACACACACAGGCCCTCCAACATCCACACCAGCGCCGCAGGAGACACATAGAGATGCAATGCACAGGATGCACAGCAGATGCAGGGATCTCATGTACCGCCAACATGGTTCCATAATGCCACGAACCATCGACAATACCAATATTCCTCAGCATATTGAAGGTTTATTGTTGGGCATTGAAAAGTGAGCTGTTCTTCAGCCTCGTGTCCTCGTGAGTGGGGCACATGTCGTGGAGGGAGGAGGAACATTTCCCATGAAACGCTCTTGTGTCCCCCAGCACGGTAGATTGAAAAAATAAATTGCGTGCACTGAAGGTTGTATGCATCACCGAAGCCAGAGAAATAAGACTGCTTATTTGTGCTCGGTACAATTTGTTTGCAAATTCATCTAGATTTGGGAAGTAATTCATGTTTGTTTGTTTGTCACAAATGGCTTGCACGATATGGCATTTTCTCTCATATACTATCTCCAACCAGTAATCACAGAATGCACGCGTTTATTTCAGACTCGATGAGTTAGAATGAGTCTAAGTTGATGAGACGAGACTTAAGAGTATGGGCACAGTAGGCTCTAATACCATGGATGTGGTACACTCATATACTCTAGTACTTAACAGCCTTTAATGGATTTGTTTATTCAAAGTGTGTTTGTCTAATTACAGATTAATGGTACTAAAGCTCACTATGTCCAATAGTTTAGTGTGTGTGTGTGAGAGAGAGAGAGAGAGAGAGAGAGAGAGAGAGAGAGAGAGAGAGAGAGAGAGAGAGAGAGAGAGAGAGAGTTAGTGATATTGTTTTTAATACAGTAGAATAATTTCTTTCATGCGAGCCGCTGTGCTCGATGCATCCTCTGGACTCAGCGCTGGACGGTGTCAGGCTCGTAAGAGTGTGTCCTAATTCCACGCGTCCCATCACATGCGCTCGTCGCCGACGGCCAGGATGGGAGCGCCGAACGGACGGGCCGGTTCTATTTCTGAGTCATGTGTCGGAGCTTGACCCGGCTCCACTGTCACCTCCTCTCAGGCCTCACCACGCGCGCCGTGCCGCGTTCTGTTGTGACCGTTAGCGTGAGCGGCCCCTCCTCAGGCGACGTTCTGCTGAGTAATGCCCTCCACTTAAGCCAGCGTCTGTCCCGATCGTTTCATTGGCCCCCTGACAGTGCCCGCTGTTGCCAGCTGTGGTTGCTGCCTGCTGCAGAAGGGGCGAAGCTTTCAGGGGACGGGTTCATTTGGGACTCTTCACGCCCACACATGCTCATCTGGACCGCGCCAGCCTGACGATGGATCTTTCTTGCCTCCAGATTTGTCATTGGTTGAAGTTTGATTTTTTTTTTTTTTCTTCAAAGCTATCGCTTAACACAACCACTTGAATTATTTATAATGCAATTTACTGTCTTGCGTGTTTACTCATTTTGAAAGGCTGCCACCTTGAATGCACTTGAAGCAAATGAATGGAGCTTTTATGAACAGCACCGCTAGAACATCCCTCACGGCGCTCCTCGTGCTGGCGGCTGCCGTCTGCAGGGCTGCCGTGGGAGAGAGCTCGGCTGGGGATCACTGCCACTCTGGACGGGCATCCCTGAGGTCCACCCGAGTTCCATCGCCCCTTCCCTGCCCGCATCGCAAGAGACCCATTAGCAGTCCTGCGCTCCTCCGCGAGTCAAAGGAAAGGGTCAGTTAATAAGCGTGGGCTTGAGACACATCCCCGCTCACCTGATGTGTCCTCCATGCATAATTCACAGCGCTGCACGCCGCTCACACAGGAGGTTTAGCGCCGGCTGGATTTGTTTTGACTGGGGGTGTATGGATTCACCCACAGGCCTGTGGCACTCACTATGCAGCAGAAGATTCTATTTCATTCTGTTGACAGGTCAGACTCAGAGCCCAGCAGCACATACTGATGCCTTTCTGAGGGGCAGGGCCGCCCGCTCTAGTCTCGGGGAAAACATTCCATCCAGTTTTGTGGGAGCCAACTTTTGGTCAAATGTCACAAAGAAAGTGTGAAAGAAAGAAGTAATGATACAGCCAGAAAGCCATAAAGGCTGTGTGTGTGTGTGTGTGTGTGTGTGTGTGGGGGGGGGGTGGGGGGGGTAAAGAATACTGAAAGGACAAGGATTTATGGAGAATATGGGACACAGTATCTGGAAATGAATGAATGTTTTAACCATGCAGTCGCCTACCAGCCAGACCCTACCACCTGAATTCAAATGATCAAAGTTCCTTGAAAATGGGCACAGGAAAAGATAGCAAGATTAACAGGAGCAGCGTGAGAAAGAGGCAGAAAAAGAAGAAATCAGATTTGAAACACTCACACATGATCATCATTTTAATCATGCTCTTCTTTGGGAAATGACAATGAATATTATTTTTTTTTTTTAAAGATTATTTTTTTGGGCTTTTTTTTATGCCTTTAATGGACAGGACAGTAGAGAGAATGACAGGAAGTGAGTGGGAGAGAGAGTCGGGGTGGGATCCGGAAAGGACCACGGGGCGGGAATCGAACCCGGGTCGCCGGTGTACGGTGCAGGTGCCCCAGCCAGTTGCGCCACTGCCGGGGCCTGACAATGAATATTATTGAGCACTCCCTGAACTGAGCGCAAAAATAGTCCAAATTTGAAACAAATAGCTCTACTTCCTTGTTTGAATTCAAATGAGGAACTGAGCTTTTTTTTATTATTATTTTCTCTCCTTTTTGCACTCCCTGACGATTAACTTTCGATGTCATTGTCTTTGATACTGTCATTGTTTGTAGAATTTGTCCAGTCCTTGACACAGTAGAGAAAATCCCCCTGTCCTCTTGTGTTGTTTTTGCAATGAAAAGGCGTAAATCCTCTGTCCCAGTATTTTCATGCGCGTGAGGCAAATATTTATACACAGCGCTGAGGTCATTACAGCCGTATTCCAGATCAACCAACTGGAATACAAGTAATAGCTTCTGTCATAACCTTTAACTGTGACTCAACAAACTGAAGCCAGCAAATTCACCGAGCTGCACGATCCCTTTTTCCCCCCACAGCGTCCTTAAATCATTACCAGAGATTGATGGATGAAAGCATATTACCATTTGCCTTAATGAGGCAACAACAAAACATGCCACAACAACAGAACACAGGGAAAAAACCTCTGTTCTCAGATAATCACCAGAGAGGAGAGCGACAGCAAGATGGACTGTTCTGATGTTTGTATGATAAATGCGAGCGACAGCGTGACTCACCGTTCAACAGTGTGTCCTCCAGGGACTCCTCACATGTTCGCCACTCTAAAAACAGCAGTCTTCCTCTCTAGTCCCCTCCCCTCCTCTTCCTCTCTAGTCCCCCCCCCCTCCTCTTCCCCTCTCCCCCCAGGTCGGACTATTAGACAGAGCGACAGAACGAACAAGGGATGTGGAGGAGGAGGCAGAAAGAGAGAGAGAGAGAGAGGAGGTGAGGAGGATGTATGCATAGAGGGAAGTGTCCACTCATGGAAGATGGCCATTAGTAGTAGAGTGTGTTGTGATGGGTGAGGGGGGGCAGAGCTGGAGGCTTGGGACAGTTTTGTCCTGCTTGAGCTCGGAGCTCGGAGCTCTGCCTCTTCAGGTGAGGTAGCAGAGGCTGGGGAGCATTCAGCAAGATGAGCCCACAATAACAGCATCTCTCCGCACAGTGAATCGCCACAGCCTGATCCTGATGGAAGGCCTCAACTGCCTTTTGGCACTAATGGAAAGGAGATATTTCAGCACGCCATGAGCATTTATTCAGACAGCCTTGAAGCGGATGGGTATAGTGAGAGGGAAGATTGAGAAGGGCTTTACTCGAATCACCGCGGGATGAATAGATGGGCTGTTTGCGTACTGTGGAAATAAAATATTTTCCTTATTCATTTATATCTGTGACCTCGGCACCGGTGAAGAATAACAGAATTCTCCACCTTCAGTGTAATTAGTGAGCGGAAAGGAATTGTATGAGAGATTTCTCACGGCTGATATATTTTTACATCACCGTGAAAATCGTTCACACCATGTAGCGTGCCTGTCTTTCTGTGAATGACAAAGGCAGTGTAAATATGTTGCATGTATTCATAGTGTTGCTTACCGATTCCCCACTGCTTTGTACTGTAAGCTATGTGTGCACAGCACACAGCACAAAAGAGGAGCCGGTAGGAATATTGCGCCTGGCCTTCTTGTGTATGCCCTGCTGGGTCTACGAGTATTTCTGAGGCTCCATCTTGTTCATGTACCTGTGCATGTATGAGGCTGATAGCGTTTGCATCTGTATGCGTGGATGCAACCAGCCGGCAGCAGCTGAGGTAACACGAGCGGAGGGAGCGGATTGCTCCGAGCACCGCGCGGCAGCGGCCCAGACACCTGCAGTCGTGCCAAAACAAGCCCCCGCATTCTCCTCTCCGCAGGAGCCTCCAGCCTTCGCCGCACCTATGCAACTAATAGCCACCGAGCTCTTGGCCAGCGCATCGCCAAGGCTGCTGCTGCTGCTGCTGCTGCCGCCACCACTGCACGTCCCTGGCAGACAAGCGAACATTTCATAAGCTTTTGCAGATGAATCCCACCCCACCCCACCCCACCCCACCCCCTCCCGTTTTCTGTCCTCTGTTTGCTACAACAAAGAGATTAGAAGATTATCCCACTCATAAAGCCAGCTTGTCTGGGCCGAGGCAGCCAGAGAGTGAGGGAGAGAGAGAAGGGTGCCGTGTGGAGGGGAGAAGTTAGGGACAAGGAAATACAAATCTAAGAGTGGCAGCGAAGGAAGAGTGAAAGTCTGTAGGTGGGCGGACGGATGGAGAAGGGCTTTTTCCTCTGTCCTCCACAGGGGCTGAATAATTATGGATGAGCTAAGCCGATTAGCCAGAGGGTTTTCTGTCCTCAAGTCCAGAGAGAGAGCAAGAGAGAGAGAGAGAGGGAGAGAGAGAGAGAGAGAGAGAGAGAGAGAGAGATGGTAGGCCTCCTTCTACTGTGGGCCAGTGTCACAAGTGCTCAGTAGGAGTTCAAAGTGTCTGCATAGCTGAGCATGACTAAAAGCCTGGACCCACACATGCGGCGCGCTCCACCCCAGGCCACATGATGGGCGCCTCGACTCACACCGCGGCTCCTCACCACAGGTCCTCGAGCAGGCACACCCGCCCATCACATGACTGCCCACCCCCCACTGAGCTGGGGCCCCCACCCCCCACCCCCGGCCCTGCTCTCCAAACTCTTCATGCCCCCCTCCCCCCACTACCCATGATACTGTCCTCCCTCACTTCCAGACAGCATGCTAATGCTAACAAGTCTGTCTGTAGTTTCTGGTTTGAACTCATTTCTGAAATGGCGAAGCTCCCGTCACTGGGAGCAGCACTTCAAGTGGATATGGCAGGGGCATAGTTCTTATCCCTCAAATTCTGTTCCGTCTGATCCTGATCAAATTACTTAAGAGTGATTGCCTGCGAGATTCCGTAGTCTGTCTCGTAAAAGACAAATGCGCAAGTTTAGTGGTGTGTGGGGATAGATAGGCAAGCAATCACTTACTTATTGCAAAGAGTTCTCAGCTTCCCCAGCTGTTCAATCCAGTGTTCATGGAATGTAGAGGGATTAAGGAATATTTCTGATGTATTGAGACTGTGATAAACTAATGTTATTTCATTTCAATTTGACATAATGATGCAACAGGGTAAGTTAAAACAGTCACGTAGATGAATCAAAGTGGTGTCTTGTCTTTCAAATCGGCTCGTAGAATTTCTTTTCGGTATGAGTGCCCCAGTTAAACGTTTTGAAAATGGCTCTAAAATGTCTGTCAGTTCCATTTCTTTTAACCTCGATATTGCTCCTTTTGATGTGCAAAGTGTTGACGCAACCCACCGTTTCCTGTGTGACATGGCTGAGCCGCGGGTGGGTGTGGCTCCATTCAGGCCACACAGGCCTGTTTTGGGTCCCTTCTGACTTAGTCTCTTTGATGGGCTCTGTGCTGTCCGTTTCCAGGCCAGTACTAAATCGCCTTTCTCCTTAAGCCTTTAACAATGCCCAGAGAGCCGTCCTTTCACCAAGCGTTTATCCAAGACGTGTGTGTGTGTGTGTGCACAGACCTGCAGCAGAATGTGGGCTCTGTGTATATGTGTGTGTGTGTGTGTGCGCACATGTGTTTGTTGTTTATGTGTTTAGGAACACCTCTAAAAAAAATGCTATTGCTTTTGCTATGGTATTTGTATCTCAGAAGATGGTTTTATCAATCGAGATAAAGTACTGTATGTTTACATGGCTTCATCACTTTGTAGCGCTACATCCTCTTTACCTTGGCATTGACAGTATCGTACATCTTGTACAGAAGTTCTTTCAATACTTCCAATGTCACGGTGGTCATGAGGTAGACAGAAGGCAGACAGAGAGAGAATGAGCAGCCGTATGGAGGAATGCAAAAGGATGGTTTGGTATGTGTCTGCTGGCTTTGCATAAGAAGTACATTACCATATCGACTGAGATGATTCATTATGTCACAGTTCAAATTTGAAGCATGTAATTAATTCATTTTCAACTGCGATTGCATCGAGACTTAATTAACAAGATTTTTAATGTGCATTTATTAACTTTCTTGATTTCTTGCATGTGACATCTCACACATGATTACATTTAAATGTCTGATAAAGGGAAAGTTTTCCGGTTTGATAAGACAAGAAGCCACATTAATGAGGCTTCCTCCGATCAGGGCTTGTCTCGCTGTAGGAGAGCCGCCTGGAGTTAGAGCAGCACGACTTTTCAGCCTGTGAAGTATGTCCTTCCCGTGGCCCACCTATTCAAATAGCAAGACCTCGGGACTTGTAAGGCATGCACGGCTTCAGTGAGCCCCCGCCTCTATAGGAGTGCAGAGATGTGTGAGGGCCAGTGGCCTGAAGCCACTTTTCTTTTCTCCTCCTCGGATGAGACCGGAATGTCGGATTAGCTCGTCTTCCTGTGATCTGCACCTCGAATCTCGGATCTGCATTCAAATGTCCCAAAAGGTGCACTGATGCACTGGGTCGCTCGGAGATCTGAGAGATCAGGGCCTTGTCTATGATTGGCTGCTACTGACCTTGAACTCTTGAGCTCAGACAAGCTGTGTCTTTTTTTGTGTGCCCTGACCACAGGGTATCGGCTCTCATGACAGGCTGCAGTGAGCACCCGCCCAAGCGTGGCCCCTGACCCTTGCTCACCGCCCTCAGTGGCCCTCTCTCTCTCTCTCCGTTCTCCCGATCACACACAGGGAGCCGGCCTCCTCCTCTCTGAGCCTGGGGGGCCGACAAAGGAGCAGCCGGACCGAGAATAGAGTCCACAAAAGGGCTGGAAGTCTTAATGTCCCCCTTTCCCCCCTCAAGAGAAGTCTCAGTTCCGCTCGTCTGGTCATCCTTACCGAGTCTTTTTCAATCAGCAGCTGTCTTTATTTCACCCCCCCCACACACACACACATACACATACACACATGCACGCACGCACACACACACACCTTCTCATTACCCAAGTGAATTCCGGGGCCGCTGCTAAATGCGATCCTCACACCTGCTCATCCACACCTGCAGTGCAGTCGCCCGGGTGACGATTCGACAGCTCCGAGGAGGACGTGCGGCGGCATTTCTGCTCCGCTGAGGCGTCCCCTCCACGCAGATAATGTGCGAAAGGTCAGCCGGCTAGAAAACTGTTTATTCTGACTCGCGCTCTGATCTTAAAATACCAGCCTCTTGGCGGGCTTCCCTCAAGACATCTCCCCCCCCCCCCCCCCCCCCCTACCTTGCTGGAGTATTGTAAGACGTGATGAAATCTGCTGCTAGATTAGTGTGTGTGTGTTTGTGTGTGTGTTTGTGGGGGGGGGGGGGGCAGAATGTTTTCACTAGACTGCGTGTGTCTGTGTGTGTCCCTAAGTATGTGTGTGAGTTTATGTAAGGTGGGAGAAAAGCGAGAATAAATATCTTGCATTTCCATTGTGCCACAACTCCGACCTTGTTCATATTTTCTCCATTTTCCACCGCTCCCTGAATGCTTTTTTGGGACCTGGGGGGGGATGTGGGGAGGGGGGGGGGGGGGGGGGATTCTGTTCTTTTTTCATTGTTGGTTCAGGAGGAGTGCAGAGGACGTTTAAAGGAGCTACATTTCCCTATCTAACGTAATGAGCGTGTTTATGTGCTGATTATGCTGGCAAACATCAGCGAGTGTCTTGGGTGAGCCTGCTAGAGGAGACGGGGGGTAAGAGCATACAGTGACAAGGCTCATTAACAGGAATTACTCCGCCACACTGCTGAGGCCCCACTGTTGACGCCGCCGCCGCCTGCCAGACTTTCTAATTATACGCCGTAACAGGCGTCTCGCAAAAAGTAATAACCCCCGCCTTTCTGCATATGCAAATATGACAGACCCGATCATTAGGTTTTATGTCTCAAAGCCAAATTGTTATTGTAAAACTGCCGAAGCCAAGGGCAAAGGCGTAAAACTCCATCTCACAATTCAATACTTTTTTTTTTTACGAGCGTTCCGTCTAAATATAACTATTTTATTGAATGTCACACGTAGCCAAGGGTAATGTGCTAACAAAAGTATTGTTTTACAGCAATTATTTGACTTTTCAAAAGTTAACCCCAAATGGGAGAACTTTTATGGTGGGATACACTTCATACAATACTCCAAGTGCTACATAATTGGCTTCTTATGACAACAATGATTTTTTTTTTCTCTCTCACTAAAGACATAAGAGTTTTACATTAAACTTTCTGCATGCTTGAGTGGGTTAGCTCAGGGATGAACATAACATTGCAAATGGACCTCCTTGAGTTTTCAGCCAGTGCGCCTGCCCTTGGTCAAACTTGTGCAGAACTCCACTGATCCACTTGTAATAGGGTTCAGTGAACTAGCTTTGCCAAAGCCACTCGCTATACGGCATCTGTACGTGGCAGGCTCGACTTTACCCAGTCCAATACCGTATAGCTTATCCTCCATGTCCTTCCTATAGGCTATTTGATTACTGACTTTGAGGAGTGGGTGGTTTTCATGAAACGTGAGAGACAGGTATTGCTGTTTATAGCCAATGATAAATCCTACCATACAATCACTGCAATACCATTACTTAGTCTATTAATTTCATAGCCACCCTTGCTTCCTCATGTATGTATGTGTGCATCCATTATCATCAAGTGTGACCGTGTTTATTCTCACATGAGCTGAAAAGCCTGTATGTTTGTACAACTCCATTTCTAAATTTGAGATGCTCTGTAAAATGTAAATAAAAGTGTGATCATATGTATCATTATGTATTTGTGAAAAGGACATACAGTGGACAACATATCAAATGTTGAAACTGGATAAAGTTGGACTATTTTATGAAAATATGTATTTTCCTTTTGATCAACATGTCTCAAAATAGGCTTAAAAACGTTGTGCAATCTAAGTTAAAGAAAAAACAAGAAGGAACATTTCACAACTAATTGGCACCGTAAATGTTTAGAAAAAAAGATTGCAGGGACGTAGAGTTTCTCACAAGAGGTATTTTGGATCTTTGAGTTTGATGTTGTATATGCTCAGGAAAACGTCTGGTTACCGTTGTCTAGAAACACATTTTCATGCTCCATCCACAAATGCTGGTTTAAGGAGAACTCTGCTGAATTGTCACAGATGTCTGTTTCTCAAGGCCACCAAGGTTACTTTTGGTACAAAAAAGTACCCAGTTTTACCTAGCTGAAGTTGCTAGAGGCAACCGCTACAGCTGGCAGGCAGCTACAGTGCTATGCTATGTGCAGTGCTACTTGTCCTCAGAGAGTAGCACAGAGATTTGTGTGAAAAATTATATGTGAATTCTCCTTTAATACTCTACCATGCAAAGAGATAACTATTAGACATGATCCAGAAATACAGCATCTGGGCTTGAGCTCATTTAAGACAGACTGAGGCAAAGTGGAAAACTGTCCTGTGGTTAGACCAATCAAAATTCTTAAATCTTTTTGGAAATCATGGACTCTGCATTCTCCGGGCGTAAGAGGAGAGGGACCATCCGTATTGGTAAACAGTTTAAACCGGCATCTATGCTGGCATGGGGGTGCGTTAGTGCCCATGGCATGGGCAGCTGGCACATCTGGTAAAGCACAATTAATGCTGAATTATACAGTTTGAGCAACATACGCCGTCACCCAGACACATCTTTTCCAGGGAAGACCTTTAATATTTCAGGAAGACAGTGCCAAACTGCAAGGCTTTACGCAGCATCCCACCTTTTTTTGGAAGCAGAGTTGTATGGAGAAGTGGTGCTGTGTAGCATAAAGCTCCCTCAGCAGTGGGAGTGAGCACGACTGCACATCTCACTTCTCTCCAGGGAGACTTTAGCTGAGTGTGGAGTCTCTCTCATTTAATGCCCTCCTCTCCCTCTGCATAGAGCCCCCCCCCTCTCTCTCTCTCTCTCTCTCTCTCTCTCTCTCTCTCCCTCTCTCTCTCTCCACACAGATTGAAATCCTTTCCTCTATTTTCACCCCATCCCTCCCTTGCCTCCATCAGTACATTCTCTACCTTGCCATCTCTCCCATTCTACTCTCTTCTTTCTATTTCTGTCTGAGGGAAGCAAATAAGGCTTCCATCCTGCTTAGTTTCAATAACAGGACTAACAGTTAGACTATTCCCTAGGCAACTAAATGAGAAGTTATTTCCTCTTTTTCTTCAAAAGACGTTGATGATGTTATCTTAAATTAAACCACTTGGATGGTAGTGGTGGTGGTGTGTGTGTGTGTGTGTGTGTGTGAGAGAGAGAGAGAGAGAGAGAGAGAGATAGATGGAGGCAAATAGGGAGGGGAACAGTGTCTGTTTTGCAGTTTCAAACAGCACTATCAATTCACAGTTCACAGACATAAAGATTCGCTCTCTCAAACACACGCTTGCTTGCGCTCTCTGTTTCTCTCCAACTCTCACACTCATACACACCCCAGGGCAATTGTGTTGAAGCTCTGACTAAAACGCTGACACACCATAGTTAGACCCACCTAGCTTATACCCTGATGGATTGTTAGATTGTTTTTTGCACAGGACTCCAACTCTCCATTTGGTTTTCGGTTGTATTAGTCGATCTATTTTGATGCTGGCATTTCAACAGTTTCAACCTCTCCCTTCATCTTATCTCATGCACATGCTTAGCCACACCTGGCCAGTTTCCCCAATTCTCTTCTTCTCCAAGTCAGGCCTCTCCAGCATGGACTTTCATTAGTGTTTTGTGGCAGGGACATAGCCGACTAATATTGTTTCAGAACAGTGCTAGTCAGATAAACCTCTAATTGAAATTTGCTTGCAGACCACAGGAGAACGATCGCCTCTGGCATTGCACTCAGGAGTACGGACGTGAAATCAATAGCCATTACAAAGCACATATTGTGACCACGTTAGCCCTACCATGTTCCATCTCCAGGTCTGCACACAGTAGCCATTGTTCCATTTAAAAAAATGCAAGGTGATAGGAATACCCTGCACAATGGTTGTCCTAATTAATATGTCTATGTTTCAGCCACTGGATTTGGTTGTTGAAGACATATATATATATATATATATATATTTTTTTTTTTTTTCTTTTTTTCTTTTCATTTCTTTGGGGGAATAAATTCAAGTAAGACACGGCTAAAAAGGCTGATTTCAACAGGCTCTTGCTTTCAAGATGTAATAATTAACAGAACATCCATTGTCATTGTGGGAGTCCTAAAGAGTGATAAAAGACGACATTACTTAACCATGTAGGGTTTAAGACGTTTCCTTATAGCCCACTTTAAAGCAACCGCAGTGTTCCATTGCATGCCATTAGAACTGGTCTGATAACCGCAGGTCATGGTCCTTCTGATGCAAAAAAAGAAACTAAATGAAATGCAATGTATGGACTGCAGGGGAGTAAAACAATGTGCTGTTCCCTAGCCACAAGTCTTAAGTCACTTTTAAGTAAAACAAACTGACAGCCGTCAAGTCGGGTGGGGTTCCCCAGAGGATTCCCCGTAGCGGAGGCTCCTCCCCTTTCAGCTCGGAGCTGTCCAGCTCTTCGAAAAGTCTGCCAGCATCAGCGATCGCTCGCGAGCCACTAGAGGCGGGCAGTCAGACGGCTACGGGAGCGCGTCAGAGACGGAGTCGAAGTTGCGCTGCTTCTGCAGATGGAATGCTTGAGCTGGAGACAACGCATACAGCAAGAAGCAAAACATTTTTTTGGAGCAGATGGAACGATAGTTTTGCTCTATGATGTTTCACAAGCCGAACACAGCCGTGTAAAAGCCATCCACCTGCGGCAGAACCAGCAGTAAACATGATTTGGACTATTTTAATATCCTACTGCGTGACTTTTGTCTTTGGGAATAAGACCGATGAACGGATACCTTTCTTTCACGGACATGTATTTGAGAACTCGCCACCGGGATCTAAAGTGAACGGACTGAGTATACCGGTAAAGCGCGTTGACGCACAGAAATGGTGCTCCAAGTCCGGAATGCACCTGAAACTCATTGGAGACGGCAGCGAAGACTTCCATGTATTCGCTCACCACAAGCGCGGTCACATCTTATTGAAAACCTCCAACATACTGGATAGAGAAGAACGCGCCGAGTATCTTTTGAGTCTGGGCTTATGTTGTCAAAACTGCGCATCGGCCGACCGCGTGGTTGCAGAAGTTGCATCTGTCAAAGTGGACGTGCTTGACACTAATGACCACGAGCCCACCTTTCGCCATGCAGATGTCAAGATAACTTTAGATGACGCCACGGCCCTGCGGTCGGTGGTGTATAAAGTGAAGGCCGAGGACACAGACAGTGGTAAAAACGCAGAACTTATTTATTTCGCCCTCCCGAAAAATGGCAGTTTTTATGTTGTGCCCAAAACTGGCGAGGTACTGCTTGTAGACTCGATACTAGGTCTGTCATCACCTATTAGATTTAATGTATTTGCCCGGGATCACGGATGGCCCTCTCGGACAAGTCAGAATATGGAGATGGAAATCAGCCCCCGACAACTGCCCGCGGCACAGCCGCCGTCCCAACTGCCTCAGGGCAGCGGCTTCTCCCGTAGGTCCCGGTCCTTGCAGGAACCTGACAAACCTGTCGTTATCAGTGTGTCAGAGGATGCCAGCGTTGGCTCAGTTGTGATGAACTTGAATCGTTTAAGTCGGTTTCCATCGGCAAGCTTTGAGTTGGTTTACCCGGGTGCGGAGAATACACCGGTGTCGGTCAGCCGTGACAGCGGGGATATTGTGATTTCCAGGCGTCTTGACCGGGAGACGGAGCCACTGGTGGAAATAACTGTCAGAGTCCAAGATAAAAGGGGTAAGTGGAAAGGCTGTCATTTGCGTAAGAGTAACTTTTTGCGCGCGGGGAATGTTACAGGTTACTCCAGGATTTAGCAGTGCCGTTCTTTCTTTCTTTCTTTGATTATGAGATAATTGAAATTGATAGTATTATTATTATGATTATTATTATTATTATTATTATTATTATTATTATTATTATTATTATTATTATTATTATTATTGTTGTTGTTGTTGTTGTTATTATTACCACTATTAATTGTGATGTTATATAATTCAGTCTAACTAAATACACTGTCTAAGCGTCTATTATCTTCAGATAGACTGATATATTATCAAATTATTATGGGCATGTGAACATTAGCATAATTCTTATGCTTACGTTTGTTTTGCAATGGTCTCATGCCAGGTTAATGTCACCTGCAGAACGACATTGAATATAATGACGTGTATCAGCGAAATGCGTCGTTGCTATAAATTGCTTATGCCACCATTCCCCATATGGGGTATAATGTATTTTGCTGAATGCTGTGTATTGGCGTGCATAATATGAGCAAGACATTCAACACTGCACGTTTGGTCGCATAGATTTATGTTATTTAGGCCTACCATGCATGGTTTGCTTGTTTGTCATTGGAACATGAGAGCACAACACATTAAGTGATGGTGACGTGATGATTTGCCTCTTGCTGTATTGATTGACACATTCCGTCTTGCGCGTGACTATATCTGCCACATCTCCCATCTATAACTAACAGTTAGACAATTCTTTATGCAACTAGAATATGTTGACTGGCATACTTCGCGCACGGACATCTCGCATCTCTCTTCTGAAATGATAAACACCTACATGCTTTTTCTATCCAGTCTTTGTGCTCTATGGTGCAAGTCCTGTATTCACAGTATAGCCTTCAAACTAGCATAGGATTTTAGCTTCCACTAGGCCTCCCAAAGTTTAGCGACAGTCGCTCTGTCACAGGGCCAGTCAAAATGCGCTCAGAATTCGAGCGAGAGTCTGAGCTTAGGACGGGAAGGCTCGCCGTGGCACGCCGTGGGAATGTGGACTGGTCTAATCCTTTTTGAGTGGAGATCTCTCTCGACCTTGCTTCATCTGCTCGTATTATCCATGTAATCCCGTCTCATTCACTTTCTCATTTCGGGGATTTGGGAGCAGCGCTGTGTGCCGGGGAACTTTGTACGTTTCTTAGAAGGAGACAGATTCGTCTAAGTCCTGCGTTTATTGGGATCAGAGTGATCGTAATGCGCTCATATTTGATTTCTGGCTTTACACAGCGGTGACGCGCTGCGCAAGTGGCCAGAGCTTGTGATTTAATTAGCACGGCCTGTTGGTGTTTTAATTACAGTCCGTCTGCATGGCTGTCCCGCGGCCCTCCATCTCCAGCTCAGCTTGCTCAGAACGTGCGAAGCACTGCGCTCTCTCTCTATTTCTCTCTCTCTCTCTATCTCTTTCTCTCTCCCCTCCCTCTCTCACTCACACACACACACACAAACACACACACACACACACACACACACACACACACTTACATTTACTCTCTCTCTCTCTCTCACTCACACACACACACACACACACACACACACACTCGATCTCTATCTCTCTCACACACTCTGTACACACTGTCTTACCTCTTCTTGAAAGCAAGTTTTTTTTCCCTAATGAGGAAGCAGCTGTCTGTATGAGAAGGATGTCTTTTGGTCTGATCTCAGTTGGTTGGAGATAAGTGCATTAAGTGTATGCTCATATAGACAGAAGGAGCGAAAGAAAGAGAAAGAGAATGTGAGTAACTAGGTACCTGCAGTTTGTTAGAATCATTTTGGATGTGCATTAGTGAGTCTGAAGAAGTCTGTGTGTGCAGTCCATTATCTGGCTAGGGGGTAAAATCCTCCACAACAAAGAGGCATTCTCTTAGCTCCACAGAGTGGCCCTGATCTGTGGGCATGTGTGTGCCTGTGACCCTGTCCTGTTCTCTCCTGAATGTTCCGTTGGAAATGATGGGCCATTGTTAAGTGTTGCCCACTGAATCGCTCGGCAATGCGCCGCCACTTCTGTGATTCTTAAATGGATCTTCAGGGCGCCCTTTGAAAGTTTGTTTTTGCAACGGCCTCTGCTTTCCTTCCAACAGAGCAATACAGACACTGTACCTCCAAAACACACAGCCCCTTTCTCTGCATCCATTTGAGCCCTCCACCCTCCACCCTTTCCTCCCCTCCATCCCTCTTGTATTGCTTATCCATCCTCTGATCTCTTGGCTGTGAAGGCTGCCTCTTGTCTTTAATTGCAGTGCGGGGCACTGTAATGTGGAAACAGGGTCCCCTTCAGTTCTCGTCCTTGCTTCTGTCCCTCCGTTCCAAGTCGAGGCCTCCATATTTAAAGGCCTCCCCCTGCGTCTCTCTATTCAAAGCGGCTGCCTTTTGTGGTGTGCTGGTGCAGTGGGATCAATTAGTTAGTGTGTGGTGGACATCGCTGCAGCCTGTTTGGACGAGTGACAAACACATGCATGGCGGTGGACCTATACATTTAATTACCGGCGACAGAAGTTTGTAAGTTTTGAAATGAAATAGAGTCATTGCTAGATGAGATAGAGGGCAGATTTCTCAGTACTGCCCCTAACGTTGTGTTTCCCTACCATTAAACACCTCTGTTTTCTTATCTAGTGCCTTCTCTCCCCCACCTGTCCAACACGTCTTTTTGTTATCAACGCCTCTGTCATGTTAGCTTGAGTGATTGTGTGCTTTCCTCCCCACCTCGCAGCGAACAGCACCGTGACTGGCAAACAGATCTGTGTGACAGACACGTTTGTGCTGCCAAAGCCGTGCCGATCTGACAAATCCGTCAATCAAAACGTGCAAAACAAGGCTCTCAGAGCCACTCTCGGAAAACCAGTGTTTCGCAGCCTCTGATAAGGACACTAAACATGCTGTTAACGGCGTTGTTGTTTTTTTTTTCCTATCTAAAAGGGGCGATTTCATTTAGCACTTTGAGCGTAGTGTCTCTCCCCAGGGCTCTGAGCTTGCAGCCTTTAATTTGAGCAGAAGCTGGTGTTTTTCAGGGTCTTATGGCCAGACTTCTGTGTTGGAAATCTGTTAATCTGATTGGAAAGAGCCAAAGAATTATAGGAGCATATGGGAGCCATCTTCTGTTAGGGAAGCAGAGGAGCTTGTGTGCGCTCTGGTGTACTTTGGTTCATGGGGTCAGGGATGCACACACACACACACACACACACACCCACGTGCACGCACATTCATTTTCATGAACACATGCTTTGCACAAACACCACACTCAATTACGTGGCCATTTTACACATATAATATGAAAGTTGACGCATACACTCACGTACTTGGGCACAGGCAAACCGATTTAACATATGTGCAGAAGCATGTTTAGTGCACTCATCCACAAACCATATGTCCAGATGTGTTACACTCTCACTTCATCTTCTCATTATGCAGACACACACACACACACACACACACACACACACACACACACACACACAGACACACAGAAATGAGCACACAAATAGTAATTCACTATGGAACAGATTCTGAACTCGCACACACAAGTACACACACACCTTGCCTGGCTGGTTTGCTGAAATGCTTATTTAACAATCAAGGCCATGGACTGCCACAGCTTGTTATGCATGTGATATAGGTATCTTGATTGCCTTGATTTCCAGCAGTTTGCAGTCTGATATTGCTTTACCTTGATGATAATTGGCCTTACTGAATATTTTTTTTCCCCTTGAATGTTGAA